>NC_081411.1:724767003-724944503 GCF_030272615.1 Cryptomeria japonica | reverse complement strand
GTTTATCACCACATTGAAAGTAGAGAAGAATGTGTTTTTTTGTTTCGTAGGTCAACTAACTATGTTGACCAAGATGGCTACGAATCCACAAAAAATGAAGAAGGTATATTTTATGATGTTGAGAACATGATGGGTATTTCACCCAATGCCCACTAAGAAAGTGACCCACATGGACTTTTGACCAATTTTAACCTGATGACATAAAAGGAGATGTGGAGCACATGGCAGGTATGGGAAAAACAATTTCTAACTATTTAAAGAAGAGGTACTGCTTACAAAGAAGGGTTACATGTACATGCCAAATGTGGTAGTTTGTATTCCAATCAAAACTGATCATAGATACAGATGAGAGGTGGTTGCATTAAATACTTAAATGCATGGAGAACACATAAATGACTAGTTGAGTGGCTTGAGATGCTTAGATGATCTTCAATCAACAAGATATCACATTTATGAGAAGATAAAAAAACCTTTAGTTGACAAGACATCAAGGCAGTGGACAGGTGAAGATTATTAAACATAGTAATCTGAACTCAGAGATCAATCTAAGGAAGGAAGAAAATGTAATTAATGATGGCAGCCAATCAACCTGTAGCGTAGATTTCTTGGGGGCTTGAAAAGATCATTTTTGAATTTCTTCTTGGAGGGAAAATCCTAGGGGAAACACAAAGAAAAGAAGGGAGAACAAAGTGTGTGAAAAACACAGTGGGTAATACAAACCAAGTGAAGCAGAGAGAAGATGAAGGACGAAGACCTCAGAGAAAAAAACTAAGAGTAGAGAGCAGATAGAAAAGAAAATAGAGGTGAAAAGAAGAGATCAAATACCAAAGAGTGCAGAGTAGGGATTGATAGCAGAGACCAGAGAGCAGAGGATGAATCCTATGAGCAAAAAAGAGAAGAATCATTCTCAAGTGTAGAAAAAATTGTGAGTTACAAAACCTCATTTGTAACAATGTACTCAATTTGTAACAACAAAAAAATTATTTTATTGTAATCATCTAAGTTGGTGCTCAGATAGTGGGTTGATGCTCCTTTGGGTTGTTGCTCACAAAGCTAGGGGTTGGTTCTCCTTTGGGTTGGTTCCCATAATCTTCAAGGGTTGGTGCTCCTATGGGTTGGTGCCCATAAATGTTATAATCAAACTACTTCCATTGTGAGGCTTGATTAGAGAAGTAGAGTCTAGCAACATTTCTTACCGAGGTTATTCCCACAGTGGGTTTTCCTTGTATAACTGGTGTTTATTGTTTACCTAGTTTGTGTGTGAATGAGTTTAATATCTCTTCTCATTATTTCTTGATATTTGTTATTCAATCTTAAATTATTTAGTAAGTTCAAGTTTTTAATTGCCACTAATTCACCCCCCTCTCAATGGTCCATTTGTGTTCCTTCAATTGGTATTAGAGCACTAGGTTCCTAGTTAAATAAGCTTTCTCTAGCTTGGGTATATTTTGGTGTGTGAACACAATGGTGATGTATGATTCATCCTCTGCTAGTGTTCTAATGTTTGATGTATCAAACTATGTCAGTTGGAGTATTATAATGGAAGTCTATTTGTCCTTCCTAGGTTATGATGTCTAGATGTCAGTCAAAAATGGATACTTTGTCCCTTCTATTCCTCCAACTGACCCTGATGCAAAAAGAGAACATGAGTGCAATGTTGAATCCAAGAAGGTTATTCTCAATAGGTTGTCTAAAATTATATCTTTGAAGCTCAAAAAATGTAAGTCTATAAAGGATGTATGGGAGAAATAAAGAAATATCTATGGAGAAGAGTCTAGTATTGTTGGATCAGATGGTGGAAGGATGAAGAATAAAGATGTTGGAAAATGTGCAGATGATAAACCTATATCAATTAGTTTTAGCAATACAGATGGAGAATAAACTCATCTCTTTATGGCACAAGAGGAACTAGAAGGACATTCTTCAAGGAGAGATTTCAAGTCTCAATGTGAAAATCATAGCTCATCCAATAGTGTTGAAGAAGATAAAGTTGAAGCTGAAGTAGATTGATGCAAGAGCATCCCCGTTTGATGAGCAATCTTGTATCAACCAAAAATATTTCCTTTCAGTTTAGTTCTTGTTTAGCTCAGTGTGTAGTTTTTTGTGTTCTTACCAGTTGGTACCGGTAGTTGATTGCTTTTCATTATAGATCCTATTTTTGGTTTCTAGGCTAGTTCATGTGCTTAATTCCAAGTTTTTAGTTTATTTGGATTCTTTTTTAGTCAGTTATCACTCTCGGTTGACTGTTTCTAGCTTTCGGGATAGTTCTTGTGCTTACCGATTAACTTTCCTTCATTTTCAGAGCGATTCTTGGCACGTGGATCTATTTTGGGTCTTGTCTGATGTTCTTTGGTGTGTGGCCGACCTTCCTATTGAACCGCACTTATTGGTTGTTATTTTTTGGAAAGATTTCTTTATTTCTTAGGGCTGACATAGTTACACGTTTCACTTTCCTACATTGGTAAATGTGATCTTATGAGACCAACCCAAATATGTTATGGTGGGTATAAATATGGCATTATGTAATCATTTATAAGGGAAGAGGAAGTACAATTGAGAATAAGGATTTATATTTGCATTTAGTGATCCAGTTGATTCTTAGAGTCTTGGTTGGATTGTATCTGGTTGATAGCCTATATGTAACTGGTTAACTACCTAATGTTCTATGATGATTGTATGATAATAATCAGTTGGTTGCCAGAAGTTCTAAGGCAATAATATGATATTTTTCTATAATCTTGCTATGCTTTCTTATTGCTTTCATTGTGTTACTCTTGTTGCATAAGCCGATTGATTCTCTTTGATGGTTTTACCGATTATGGATGAATCAAGTGGTATCAGAGCTGGTTATGAACCAATTAGTGGAAGATTTGTTTGTGAACTTGGAGGCATTCCTTTAGGTGGACAGATCACTGATTGGAGGTAGGTTGCATGTGTGTTCAATATATCGTTGAGGAGAGGCAATTAAAACTGGTAGTCAGATCACCAAGTTGAGGAAGTTCATCAAAGTGGAAGAGGATATGCTGCCTAGAAGGACAAACCCCCAAAGGGTAGAGAAGATGATGGAAGACTTCAAGGATGAAGTGAAGAACAAAATCCAAAATGCATTGACTGGTTTGCAGAGAAACCCTAAATCTAAGGATGAATATGAAAAAGTCGATGAAGAGATTGAAGCAAAAGAGGATGAAGGTCCAAAAGATGGAAGACAGGAAATATTCCTAAGGGTAGTGGCACAAGCGAGTAAAGTTCATAAAGTGGAAGTTTCAAACTTTTTTGGAACGCTGAACCCAGAGGATCTGATTGATTGGATCGGAGAGTTGGAGGACTAATTTCACTTTGAGGATGTCAAGGACCCATAGAGAGTCTGGTTGGCACAGACTAAGTTGAAAGGGCATGTTGCCTTATGGTGGAAATAATTTTAGAAAGACAGAGTGGAGAATGGTGAAATGAAGATCACCCGATGGAGACAGATGGTTGCAAGATTGAAGGCCAAGCTCATACCGAGAGACTATGAGTTTAAATTGTTCAAAAAGTTGTAGAACCTAAAATAGAGAAACATGACTATGAAAGATTATATTGAGGAATTCTACAAGGTGATGATAAAATCTTGACATAGAGAGATGGATAGAGAAAAGGTGGCAAGGTACATAAATGGACTTGCATTTAACATTCAGGATGAGATGAGTATGTTGAGGGTTTCCACAGTTGAGGAAGCTTACCAGTATGCTTTGAAGGCTAAGGAGAAGATGAGAAGAAGACAACCAAATAGAGGGAAGGAGAAATTCAAGGGATAGATGAGTACAAAGAAGCAGAGTGTTGAGGAGGAATCAAAACCTAAGTGGAGTAAAGAACCAAAATAAAAAAATACAGAGGAAAGGCATTGGCAGTACCGGTAGAGAATTTCCTGGAAAATGTTTAAAGTGTGGATAAATCGGACATAGATTTTATGAATGTAAGTAGGGAATGGAAAGAATTTGTGTGGAAAATGAAGAACTAGAAAGTGAAGTTACTGAACCTAACTATATATCGAAGCAAGGAGAATCCATTATGTTTAGAAGAGTCGTGATGGATCATAGCAGTGAGGATACCAGATCTACTCAAAGAAAGAGTCTTTTTCAGACTATGTGCAAATCAAATGGTAAGTGTTGCAAGGTTATTGTGGAAGTACTGATAATTTGGTATTTGAGGACATGGTTGTGAAGCTTGGATTGAAAAGGCTTGATCATCCTTGTCCTTACAAGGTAAGTTGGTTACAAGATGATCAAAAGATAGAGATAAGGAACAGTGTTTGGTGAATTTCAATATTGAGCATTTTAGGGATGAAATTTTGTGTGATGTTGTATCTATGAGTTCTTGTCATGTCTTGTTGGGAAGACCTTGGTAGTTTGATAGAGGAGCTATTTATGACTGTAGAAAAAACCTAGTCACTATTGAGAAAGATGGGTAGAAGTTAACGTTGACTTCTTTGAAGGAGAAAGAGAAGGAGGTGAAGAATTTGAGTCCTAAGAAAAGTTGCAGTACTGAGAAACCAGTTGTAGAGGTAATACCAGAAGGTGACATGAGTTTGTAGAAAGATTTGATAAATAAGCCTGATGGACAGATAGAACCGGTTGACAAAGAGCTTATGATGAAAAACTGGATGAAGTCTTATGGAAGAAACAAATCAGAGTTGGAGAAGAAAGAGAGCAATAAACAGAGACAATGTGCAGATCTGAAGTAAAGGAAGATAAACAAAGATAGTCAGAGGTTAGAGAAGTTGGTTAAGGCACCGGAGGAGCTAAAGAAGAGGTTGGCAGATAAGGAAGATGTTTGGATGAGAAATGAGTATGGGGTCTTTATCCCAAATCCTTTTAGATTTTCATGATTTTTCGTCTCATGGAGCATATTTTCCTACCTGGGATGTCTGATGCAAGAGCATCCCTAGTCAATTATAATTCTTGCATCAACCAAAAATATTTCCTTTTAGTTTAGTTCTTGTTTAGTTCAGTGTGTAGTTTTATGTGTTCTTATCGGTTGGTACCGGTAGTTGCTTGATTTTCATTGCAGATCCTATTTTTGGTTTCCAGGATGGTTCATGTGCTTAATTCCATATTTTCAGTTTATTTGGATTATTTTCTAGTCAGTTGTCTCTCTTGGTTGATTGTTTCTGGGTTTCAAGACAGTTCTTATGCTTACCGATTAACTTTCCTTTATTTCCAGAGCGATTATTGGTGTGTAAGTCTATTTTGGGTCTTGTCCGATGTTCTTTGGCATGTGGTCAACCATCCTGATGAACCACACTTATTTTTTGTTATTTTTTGGAAATATTTCTTTAATTCTTAGGGCCGACCTAGTTACACATTTCATTTTCCTACATTGGTAAATGTGATCTTATGAGGCCGACCTGGATATGTTCTGGTGGGTATAAATATGGCATTATGTGATTATTTGTAAGGTTAGAGGAAGTAGAATTGAGAATAAGGATTGAGATTCACATTTAGTGATCCAATTGATTCTTAGAGTCCCAGTTGGATTGTATCTGGCTGATAGCCTGCATGTAACCGGTTAACTACCAGATGTTCTATGATAATTGTATGATGATAACGGGTTGGTTGTCAAAATTTATAAGGCAATAATATGATATGTTTCTATAATATTGCTATGTTTTCTTGTTGCTTTCATTGTGTTACTCTTGCTGCATAATTCGATTGATTCTCTTTGAGGGTTTTACCGATTATGGCTGCATCATAGATTTTGGAGTAAAACTTGATTGTGAACTTGAAGAGGTTAAAAGGTTGAGGAATAAGCATAATAATTGCAAGAAGTCAGTCCAATAGGAATGTGATCAAGTAAGAAAATGTCTTGAAGAGTCCAATAAGATTATTAGCACAATGACAACTCAGCTAGAAGAAGCAAAAGGGATGTGTGAAGCATTAAACTCAAATTTTGATGTCAAGAAGAAAAGATGTGAAGAGTTAGATTTAGAAGTAGAGACTAAATAAAAGAAGTGTTAAAAGTTAGAGAAAGAGATTGTAACTCTTAAAAGGGAACTTGTAAAATGTAAGGATGATCTCAAGACAAGAATAAAATATAAGGGCAACGCAAATGCATTAGATGAAATGTTGAGCAAACAAAAGCATTCAAAGGATATATAATAGGCATTAGATATGAATATAGTCAATTTTATATCAACAAGGAATCATCCAAGAAGGAAATATACTTTGTCTCTTCAAGTGAAAAGGATCCTGGAAAAAAACTTCCATTGTCAAGAATTCACCAAGGAAAAATATTGATTTGACTACTACTACTAATAGGTTGAAGACAAATGCCACTACTGCTACAAAACATAACCATGTTGATTCAAAAGTAAAAGAAATGGTGGATGATGAAGGTGTCAAAATGGTCAAGGACACAAGGAGGATTTCAAAAGGACCGAGACATGTTGCTCCAAAAAGATAAATGAGAAACACCTTCAAGAACAATAACAGGTATGCTTATGAATTCCTTGGCTATTGCTATAAGTGTAATACTTATGGATATAAATTTTTAGATTGTAGACATAAGCTTAGCACTGCTCCTAGTCATGGAAGAAATAATTCTTTTTCTGCTCTTAGAAATGTAAATGTTGTTTGTTATCATTGTTTTGGATTGACCACAAAATTCATGAGTGTAGAAGAAATTATTTCAAACATATTGCAGCCCCTACTCTCTCTCTTTTAATAAAAATATAAGAAGTTATAACTATGGTCATCATGAACGAGAATGTGGATCTAATGTTGGACATATATAAGTATGGAACAAACATAGAAGTACTCAAGGTAGGAGGAGAAGAAATCAATTCAATAGAAACCCTTCAACTCCCCTATTTCATGAGAGATTAATATGCTACAATTGAAACAACTTTGGCCATACTTTAAAATTTTGTAAGACAAGATTTGTCAAACCAAGGAAAATAATGGATGCCACTCCAAAAGTTGTAACTAAGAAAAGGCAGGAGATGAAGCAGGTTTGGAAAATGAAATAGAATGCAAGTAATGCGAAAAATAAGAAGGATGATTCAATGAGCCAGTATGGTGCATTCCTTGCATAGGTGACATCTCTTAGAGCTTAAAAAGAAGTAGATTCTAAGGGGGAGTTGAGCATGATAACACATTTCACCCCCAAAATTATTGAAAGAATAAGTGGTTCAAAGAGATAGGAAGTAATATCAAGGAAGTTGATTAGAATAACAAATTGTTTGTGTATATATTAATTGATGTTTAGATTAGTTGAAGTTGTGCATATCTGTGTGGTTTCTTGTAGTCAAGAAGTTTATCCCTTGGTGGCATTTCAAGCTTAGATATTGTTCACATAAACATCACTACAAAAAGGCATTTGGTTATAATTGCACCCTTGCATATATAAGGAAGTATACTCTTATAATTATTGAACAATAATGTGTAGATATTCCTCATTGCATAAGATGATTCATGATGAAATATTGCAAATGAATCATAGTCATTTCCAATCTAAAGCCAAGAGGAAAGGAGGAAAACATAATATATATTAAATTTGAATGGATGGTGCACATGGAAAAAATGATACACTGTATGAGACAATTGATAATGTGCCATTTTCTTGCATACGCAGGGACTACAAGTTTTTTAGTCGGTGCAATATATATATCAGACATAGATTACTTCAAGAGAAAAGTTGATTAGTCATGGGATGATGAAAACAAAAGTGGCAAAGAACATTCTACAAAAGAAAGGGATCATAAGAATTATTACTTGAGTTAATCAAATGAAGATGAGGACAATGATGAATCTATTGAAGAGGTTTTGGTGAATACTCCTAATTTCATGTATCCACAAGATTTGTGTGTATCAGATGCTAAATTGAGTGCTTTTGAAAAACTAGACAGGTCAATATTTCAAGGACAATTGTTGTATGTTATGTCTGCAAGGAATTCATCTCCTATTAAATTCTTTATTCATCCATCTTGGTCCTATAGGAGAGAATGTTTCAAAGGAGTTAGAGATAAGAAGAATATGCACTTTTATATTGTAATAATGGTTCATCTAGCATATAGGCAGGAGAGGTGTATACAATCATATGGGTGCACTAGTTGCAGATACTAATTATGTTGTGTGTGCATGGGAGTAATGGTTAGATGTATGAAATAATTGGTGATGTGTTATCTCCTCACAAAACAACAACTGCAAACAGGTTGATTGAAGCAGCAAGCACAAAGAGAATTGACAGCACAGAGAAGAAAAGTTGAGAATGTTTGTGCAACATGATAAGTAAATAAAAAGAAAATGGAAAGAGAACAATGGACTAGCCAGCAATGGTGTTGATTAGCTCAAGGCAATGGAAGAAGATTTGCAGTAGATGTGGAATCAAAAATTATTCTGGCCAAATTTTTGTAGCAGAGAAAAGAAAAGGTGGAGTATAAAGATTTTATGTTTTTTGGGGGAGTCAATAGAGTTTGTAGAATGATAACTACTGCTACATATGTGTAGTGAATAGGAGAGAAGATATATGTGGTCTCTGCAAAATAAACATGAAATTTTTTAGCATCCCAAAGAGAAGAAAAGAAAGTTTCCATGCACAATTCATTTGTGTAGTTCTCAGGAGGAAATTGTCGCTAAACAATGTCAGCAAAATGATAGTAGGTGTTGCAGATGTGCAGGCATAGAAGAAGATGAGGTGTGGTTGATATCCAAATCATGTTATCTACCATAGGTACAGTGTTTTTCTCACAAGGGGAGTGACATGTGTTTCCAACTGGTAGATAGTTTAGATAATCAGAAGACAACTGAGAGGGGGGGTGAATCAGTTGTCACAGATTACCAGAAGCATTAGTAATTTAAAACTTTAATACCAGAACCCAAAACAATAATATTGGAATAGCAATTAATCCAATTAAGCATAAACAATAAGAACATAATAAAATCCATCCACAAAACACCAAGATTTGTACATGGCAAACCCGGTAAAGGGACAAACCACAGTGGGAAGCCTACCCACAGTGAGTTAATACTTCTGCAGTAAGTATGTGAATTACAATGAAGGGACCTTCACTTGTAGGAAGGCCAAGAGCCTAGAGCACACTGCTCATCACAAAAGGAGCCTCACTGACTACATGTAAATCCAGACTACAATCTAGAGAAGTGTTGAACTACAAAAGATAGCATCTCCTATGCCTAAGTACAGTTCTAGTTAAGCTCAATACTAGAGGACTAAATCCTCTTACACAAACCCAATTTAATATCTAATGATTGACAAACTCCTCCTTCTGAATGATATTACATTATTTGCACATTACATTCTTTGACCATGACCTCTTACAATAACCATGATGATCTACAATGAGATCTTACAGCTTATTTATACAAACCCTTGACCATAAACAATCAAGTCGGCCACCAAATAATAAACCAATTACATAATTACAAACCATGTTAGCCTTAGACCAAAAAAATAATATCCAACACAAAAGACATCCCAAAAATACAACAATAGGTCCTATCCATAAGTTACATTAATGTTGATCCATAACCTAGATCAACCAGGACCAAGTATAGCTCCACATGCTTCAGCAATGATCTCCAAATGCCAAGTCTCAAACATGATCACCTACAACATCCTGAAACTCCATTAGGAGCTGCACCAACACCAATTATGCAATGCATCAAACATATCCACCAAAAATCTCTACTAGTGAAACCCTTGCCGAAACCAAAAACCAATATTTATAGCAAGTAGGATAGCATCCAATCATCAGACCAAAACCAACTAACCAAATATGAGTATGAGCATTATGAACAAGCCAATTCCATCACCATATTATGTCAGAGTCTACCAGATCATGCCAGATCCAAGTTAACCAAAAAATATTCAACCTATCGAGACCAGAAGGGTGTTGGTAAAGCATCCAAATAGCTAGTGTTGACATCAATGACAAAACATCAATGCAACACATAATCAATTCCACCTGTGTTGACTTGAATTTCATCCTTAGAATGCTACCTGTAACAAGTTAGTCTCAAAAAATATCAATGGAAATGCTACAGGAAATCCAAACTCAACTAATGAAACTACATGAAATACATATGAAATAAAAATACTATTATTACCTTCATGATTTATCTCATTGTGTCCTAAATCCACTGTTCCTGGCTACAAATGTTGTGCTCTCAAACAAGCAGTGATAGATTCCATGATGGCATATGAAGAATGGACTGATAACTGATAGTTCACAAATGCTATGATATGCAATACTACAAGATTATTCTCAAATGATTATGCTAAAATGCTAATCGCTATTTACTTCAAGATTAAAACTCATGGATGCATAAGTTTTATAAATGATTGGTTTGCAAATTCACTTGAATACTAACTCTCTCTCAACTAAAACTTTTGATTTTATAGACTTTGAGAGGATAAGATGATGTGGCTCAGATCAACGGTCATGATCAGATCTGTAGATTTGGATGGTTGTGAGCAAAGGTGAAGGTTGAGAGAAAGGGGGAGGGAGAAGACAAGTGTTGCTCATCTCACCTTGACTGGGTTGTTGATGATGAATAATGATAAATAGTAAATACCCAACAGATGTTGAGAGGGGGGGTGAATCAGTATAGACAAAAACTTCTTTGACAACTTAAACTACAAAGACTGCACTAACTGGTAAACAACATCACCGATCTAAATCAAGGCAATACTGGTAAAACACAGTGACTATAAAAGTCATAAACTGGTAACACTTAGATCTTCACAAAACCTAACATTGCATTTCCACTTACCCATATGTTTCAACAACTAATACATCAGAAGTATAATGACCACTAGATCAACTCGCATTACCGCTTAACAGAAAACACTAAAACATCACATGAAAATGAATCACATATGACACACTTATTTTTCACGTGGAAACCCAACTGGGAAAAACCACAGTGGGGATGAATACCCACAAGTCTTGAACTCTTCTGAAGTTCACTCTCTTAGGAGTCTAGTTCGGTTAAAGACTTTACAACAGGTTCTACTAGGAACTAATCCTGCTAGCGATCACCCGGTTAAGCGATGGTTGAATACCCGATTAAATATTAAAACCCTATTAAAGGTTACCTCACAAGAGGATTTGAAGAAATCAATTATTTTGAGTCACCCTGTTAAAGGATTTACAAAAAGCTTGTTAAAGCTACCCAGTAAAGGGATTTTCCAACTGCTGAAATGGTTAGAAGTCAACAGGTAATACACAAATTTGATAATAGCACTTAATGCCAAGGCAGGTTCACTTCAGTTCATTTACATCTGCAATTACACTTTGCAGGTATCTACTCACTTCTCTGGTCTAGCAAGAATTACTTCACATACAATCATTTGTGAACAACTTCAAATAAAAATCATCATTGACCTTATAGACAACAATTAGGTTGGTAGCCAAAACCTAAAACCCTAAGCATCTAGGTTAACAATACAGTTGGTCCAATCCTAACCATTCAAACACATTACATAGGGTAAAAAAATCTTGAACAAATCTCAAGACATTCTCTATTGTTCGTTCTTCACCACTTCTAGAAGCTGATAACCCATCACGCGCTCTCCACCGTTTACAAAGATTTTGCTCATTCCCAAGGTGGATAGAATCAATCTTCTTCATGCAAGATCCTCAAGAATATTCTTCATGTGCACAAAGCTAAAATGGAAACATGATTTGATCTTCATTTCAATGCTAACTCATCACAGGATGTCATCGGTCGAATCACACAGACTTGGAATGCATCAACCAGAAACCCTGAAGTTGAGACTACCAATTGGTAGTCATATCAAATGAAACCCCGATACAAACATTGCATATGCCGGTTCACACTCCAACATACTAGTTCACCTTTTCGCAAATACCAGTTCATACCAATATACTGGTTCACACCATCATACCAGTTCACTTGCCAATTTGCTTACTTCAATATACCAGTTCATACTTCAGCATATTGACATCAATGACAACATACAATCCTATCATGTCATCAAACTCTACACATATGCCAACAATCTCCCCCTTTGGCATCGATGGCAATATACAAAGATATCTGTACATCTTCTTCCATATTATATGTCTTCAATACTGCAGATATCTTCTTTGCTTCACATCTTCTCCCCCTTTGACAACAATGCCAAAGTGGAGGCACAAGCATCCATGATCTATTATGTTGCTCCCCCTGAGGAGTAGCATCCTTCAACACATCAATCCTAAAAAGATTTGACAATCAATACCTAACTGATATGGATCACATACCTTTAGTTCACCTCTTGAAGGGACAACACCCCTAATTCACCTCTTAAATAGGTAAATGTAGCCTTCGGTAGAGGCTTGGTGAAAATATCTACTAATTGCTCCTTACTGGAAACATGCTCCAATACAACCTCTTTGTTCTAAACTTTCTCCCTCAAGAAATGATACTTGAGCTCAAAGTGCTTGGTTCTAGCATGCAATACCGGATTCTTGGAAATATTAATTGCACTTGTGTTATCACAAAATATACTTACCGGTTAAGATACAGGGACTTTGAAACCACTTAATACATGCTTCATCCAAATTTTCTGACTGTAGTTCATAAATGCTACTACATATTCTGCTTCTGCTGTGGACTGAGAGATACAACTCTTCTTTTTGCTCATCCATGAGACTAGTCTACCACCAAGAAAGAATGCACCACCAGTTGTGCTCTTCCGACCGTCCACATTACCAGCCCAATTGACATCGGTAAATACTTTGAGATTAAAATCATTACTGTATGGATACCACAATCCATAATCTATAGTTCCCTTCAGATATCTAAGAATCCGCTTGACAGCTACCAAGTGGGATTCTCTTGGACTTTTTCTGAAAATGTGCAGCAATGCCCACTGCATGTGCTATGTCTGATCTACTGTGTACTACATAGTGCAACTTACCAATCATTGACCAGAATTCCTTCTCATTCACCAACACTGAGTCATCTTCTTTTGATAATTTACAACTAGTCATCATAGGTGTACCAACCGGTTTTCTATTTTCCATGCCAAAGGTCTGCAACACCTCTTTGACATACTTGGATTGAGTGATAAAGATACCATATTTCATTTGTTGAATCTATAGACCAATGAAGAACTTAATCTCTCTGATTAGTGACATCTCAAATTCCTTCTTCATTTCATCTACAAATGCATGGCTCATCTTGTCATCTCCACCAAATATTATGTCATCAACAACCACAGATCAAAATATGATCTCCTTCTGACTTTAGATGGATATTGCTATCTTCACTTGTTCTTTTAAATCCAATCTTCACAAGATGGAAGTGTAAACATTCATACCATTCTCTAGGTGCTTGCTTCAATCCATACAAGGTTGTATGTAGCCTACATACCATATCACTATCTTCTGATAGGGAAAACCCATCTGGATGCTCTATATACACTTCCTCTTCAAGTATTCCATTCAGGAATGCAGATTTTACATCTATTTGATATACTTTGAATCCCTTGAAGGCTGCAAATGCAAGTAGAATTCAAACACTTTCTAATCTAGCTACTAGAGCAAAGGTTTCTCCATAGTCTTCTCCTTCTTCTTGAGCATATCCCTTACATACCAATCTTGCTTTGTTTCTTATCATTGTGCCATCTTCATTCAACTTGTTTCTAAAAACCCATTTCATGCCAATAACATTTTTATGCTCAGGTCTGGGTACCAAATACCATGTACCATTTTTTTCTATCTAGTCAAGTTCCTCTTCCATAGCCTTAATCCAGTCTTCATCTTTGTGTGCCTCTTTAAATGTTTTGGGCTCAAATTCAGAAATCATGCAAGAATTCTCTCTGACTTTTCTTCTTCTAAGAATTCCTGCATCCTTATCTCCTATGATCTTCTTTGGATCATGATGCAGCTTTACATACCTAGGAATGATCTTGGTTGATTCCTCTTACTTTTCCTCTTCATCCTCCTCTTCATTTTCATCTACATCAGCATCTACTGGTGTAGGAGCACTATTACTTGTACTTGGTTGTTTTGCAACCAGTTCCCAGAAGGTTACAACTGGTTCATCTACTGCTTGCTCACTGTCAGTTTCCTCAGGTTTCTCAAAGGTTTCATCAACTCTAACATTGATACTTTCAACAATTCTCTGAGTCCTATTGTTAAAACACTTGAGAGCTTTGCTCTTGGTGGAATATCCTAAGAATATTCCCTCATCACATTTTGCATCAAACTTGCTCTGGTATTCACTTCTCTTTATATAACACTTGCTTCCAAACACTCTAAAGTAGCTTACTACAGGATTCTTACCTGTCCAATACTCATAAGGATTTTTATCCTTACCTTTCTTGATGAGTACCTGGTTCATAGTGTAGACTGCAGTACTCACTGCTTCTCTCCAAAAAATGTGAGCAACCTTCCCTTGAATCAACATCATTCTGGCAGCTTCAACTACAATCCGGTTGTTCCTCTTTGCTAGGCCATTCTATTGTGGAGTCCGGGGGGTAGATAGTTTCCTCTTGATGTTATTCTCTTCACAGTACTTATTGAATTCTCCAAAAGTGAACTCTCCTCCTTGGTTGGTTCTAAGGCATTTAATCCTCTTACTGCTTTCCTTTTCAACTAGTTCTTTGAAGACTTTAAACTTTCTAAAGGCTTCAGACTTGTCTTTCAAGAATGTGACCCACATCATTCTTGAGCAATCATCAGTAAGAATCATAAAGTACCTATCTCCTTGAACACTCCTAGTTTTCATAGGACCAAACAAATCAGTATGCACAAGATCAAGTAAATTATCTACTATGAAATATTTACCTTTCAAGGTTGAGGAAAACATTTTCCCTAGTTGACATTCTTTGCACAAAGGATTCTCTGGTTTGTTCAGCATAGGCAATCCTCTAACTGCCTTGATATTACTGGCCTTCACAATATTATCAAAATTTACATGATAGAGTCTCCTATGCCATATCCAACTGTCATAGAACTTAGCCATTAGACATTGACTGATATTTGTATTTAATTGAAATAAGTTACCTTTGGTCTGCATAATGATGGCCATCAGTTCACCACTCTTTCCTTTTATTTTGCATACTCCATCTTTGAATTCCAGAGTGAGTCCTTTATCATTCAGCTAGGCAACACTCAAAAGGTTATGCCTAAGACCTTCTACCCAATACACATTATCAGCACTACTTTTTCCATTTAGAGAGATGGACCCTTTTCCTTTTACCGTACATGGTGCATCATTACCAAATTGGACTACACCTCCATCATACTCTTCTAGAGATAGAAACTTTCTCCGGTCACTAGTCATGTGGTGAGAACAAGTACTATTAATAATCCACTCATTAGAATTATCAAAGCGGGAGACAAGAGCCTTCTTGTCTAACACATCTTCCTTAACAGCTACAAATACTATGTCTTTGCTTTCTTCATCTTCTGATTCATCATGAGTGACACCTTCATCAACTACAACAAGACAGTTTCTCCTATTTCCTCCTTTGAACTTTTTAAACTTCTCTAGTTTGTCCTTATTATCACTGTTGGGATAGTTTACAGCAATGTGCCCTATCCTATTACAAGAAAAACATTTCAAAGGGAGCTTACCTTTGTATTTTCTAGTTCCCTTAGGAATTCTCTTGGCCAGAAGAGCTTCAAATTCCATCAGGATCTCCTCATCATCCATATCTCTACTTTGTTTGGGTTCACAGCTGGTACTAACCTCTTTTCCCTTTCTAGATAGTGCAATAGATTCTGTAAAGGTTGAATCAGTCTTCTAAACACTACCATCATAATTGTTTAGCTCATATGTGGTCAACTTAGCAATAATAGAATCAAGGGATACCTTTGTCTTGCCAATAGATCTCAACTCCTGAATAGAGGCAACCCTTATTGCATAGACTGGTAATAAGGTTCTCAAAACTTTGCTAACAACAGTGGAATCATCCATTATACCTCTTACACTCTTGATGTCTCCAACAATAGTTTTAATTCTTATCCCATATTGTTGAATGGTCTCTCCTTCAACCATTTGCATGTCTTCAAATTTTCCCCTAAGGCTCTCTTCCTTAGCTTGCTTCACATGCTCATCACCGCCATAGATAGACTCCAGACTATCCCATACATCTTTGGGATTGTCTTTGTCTTGAACATCTATAAACTCAATATCAAATAGACTGTTGCTAAGAGCTTCCATGACTTGCCCATTCTCCTAAATTTCTCTTCTTTGATCATAGGTCAGAATACTGGTAGGGACAACATAAGTATTCTCAACATAGTTCTAGTGTTGAGCACCCATGCTTTTAATGTAAATCTTCATTATGCCCTTCCATATCTTAAAGTTATCTTTGTTGAACTTAGGACCTTCCCTCTTCATCATTAGAATAGGATATTTTCCTCAAACGGTCATGCTTATAACACAAAGGACCTACAGGATGCTCTAATACCAATTGATGAATAATGATGAACAGTAAATATCCAATAGATACTGAGAAGGGGGGGTGAATCAGTATAGACAAAAACTTGTTTGACAACTTAAACTACAAAGACTGCACTAACTGGTAAACAACATCACCTATCTAAATCAAGGCAATACTGGTAAAACATAGTGACTGTAAAAGTCATAAATCGGTAACACTTAGATCTTCACAAAACCTAACATCTCACTTCCACTTCACCCATATGCTTAAACAAGTAATACATCAGAAGTATAATGACCACTGGATCAGCTTGCATTACCGCTTAACAGAAAACACTAAAACATCACATGAAAAAGCATCACACATGACACACTTATTTTTCACATGGAAACCCAACTGGGAAAAACCACAGTGGGGATGAATACCCACAAGTTGTTCTTGAACTCTTCTAAAGTTTGCTCTCTTAGGAGCCTAGTCTGGTTAAAGACTTTACAACAGGTTCTGTTAGGAACCGATCCTTCTAGGGATCACTCAGTTAAGGGATGGCTAAATACCCGGTTAAAGGTTAAAACCCTGTTAAAGGTTACCTCGCAAGAGGATTTGAAGAACTCAATGATTTTTAGTCACCCTATTAAAGATTTACAAAAAGCCTATTAAATCTACCCAATAAAGAGATTTTCCAACTACTGAAATGGTTAGAAGTCAATAGGTAATACACTGATTTGATAACAGCACTTAATGCCAAGGTAGATCCACTTCAATTCCTTTACATCTGTAATTACAATCTGTAGGTATCTACTCACTTCTTTGGTCTGGCAAGAATCACTTCACATACAATCATTTGCCAACAACTTCAAATAAAAATCATCATCAACCTTATAGACAACAATTATGTCAATAGCCAAAACCTAAAACCCTAAGCATCTAGGTTAACAATACAGTCAGTCCAATCTTGATCATTCAAGCACATTACATAGGGTAAAACAATCTTGAACAAATGTCAAGATGTTCTCCATCGTTCGTTCTTCACCGCTTCTGGAAGCTGATAACCCATCATGCGCTCTCCACCATTTACTAAGATTTTGCTCATTCCCGAGGTGGATAGAATCAATCTTCTTCATGCAAGATCCTCAAGAAAATTCTTCATGCGCACAAAGCTAATGTGGCAACATGATCTGATCTTCATTTCAATGCTAATTCGTCATAGGATGTCATCGGTCAAATCACATAGACTTGGAATGTAACAACCAGAAACCCTGAAGCTGAGACTACCAACCGGTAGTCATATCAAATGAAACCCCGATACAAACTTTTCATATACTGGTTCACACTCCATACCGGTTCACCTTTTCGCATATACCGGTTCATACCATCATAGCGGTTCACACCATCATACCAGTTCACTTGCCAGTTTGGTTACTTCAATATACTGGTTTATACTTTAGCATATTGACATCAATGACAACATACAATCCTATCATATCATCAAACTCTGCACATATGCCAACAGCTGACTGAGGGAATCTAGTGATGGTTGGAGAAAATTTAGGCATGAGAGGACAAGTGGACTCAAGTCCTTCCTAAGATGTAGGGATGTTGGAGAGAATATAGAAGGAGGTTGTGAAATATGTACGCATACACAATATTTCATTGAATTTGGAGGTTGAAGATAAGTGATGAATTAATATTTAAGCAATATTAATTTCTTTAGCCACATGATGGATGAGTTGGAAAAGGGAAGATGAAGTGGAGATGGAAGGATGAGTTGGAAAAGGGAAGATGAAGTGGAGATGGAAGGATGAGTTGGATAAGGGATTAAATAATTTAGGAAATCATTTAATATTTTGAGACTATAGGATAGAAGAATAATCATTAGATATTATATATTCGAATGATTGGAGGAGATAATTAAATATTAGATATTCAATTAATTGATCAAAAGAATAATTAAATATTTGATATTTTATTAATTAGAGGAATAGGATAGATGAATTAATTAATAAAATATTTCAATTAAATTAATTAATAGAAAGACAAGAAAATTAATTAAATAAATTAATCTTTTCAAATTAACTATTTAATAGAAGAATAATCATTAAATAAATATAAAATATTTATTTAATCGCTCTTACCCATTTTTATGTGTATACATTTTGCCCCTCTTTGAAATGATATTGAGACAACATTGTTTCAAAGATTAAATCAAGTCTTGATAGTGTGCCTGATGGAGATAAAAATCCTGATTGTGTGCCCCCTCGGGAGATTGATCGTGAAATTGTTGAAAAATTTGGTTTGAACGATTGATCTCATGATAATTGAAAAGTTTCACCAATTAAATTCATTTGTAAAAAACAAATTAAATTGCCCCATTGAAAAGCATTAATTACTCTTTCAAATAGTAAATATAAAATTAACCAAGGTTAATTTTAATTTCATTTCATCCTTGTCAGCTTGTGAAGGAAATTGTCCTAGTGAGGTGGCGAAATGATGATTCCTATGGAGAACCATCGATTTGAGCACATTCGATGATATCAGTGACCTCCTGAGTATGGGGATCCGATATGTATCTTATCCCAAGCTTTGTTTGCAACTTGTCGTACCATTTTTCATGCTTTTGGCATGTTTTTGGATTTTTTCTTTTTCTTTTTTTTTTCGGTATTAGGTTAGAGCATTTGCATTTAGTTTTAGCGCTTCTGCATTTAGGTTTAGCACATTTGTTAAAAAGGTTAGCACATATTCTCTAAATTAATGTTTTTGATAAATGTAAAAGCCAAAAAATCACTATGTTGATTGAATTTGATGTGTTTGATGTGCATGTGTGATGAATGGGAACTTGATTGATTGATTGATTGATGTCGTTTGATACATCTATTTGATTTGTTTTGATAGATTAGCTCTAAGAAACTAATTTAGTTTTTGATGTAAGAGAATAGCAGAGTTTTGATTTAACTTAGTGATTGATAGAAAACCATGATTGATAGGTTTTAAAATGATTTGATAGCTTAAGTTGCTTCAGTTTGATTTGATAAATTAGCGACCACTTTGATTTGATAGATAGATAAGTGATGATTGATCTAATTCTCTTGGTAAATAGGAGAAACTTGATGTTCTCCAGTGTCAGGAGAAATTCCCGACGGTATGTCATTTAGTGCCAAAGCTAACACAGGAATAGGTGAGACATATAGATGCCTGTGGATTACGTCATCTCTTATATATGCCTGAGATTACCCATAATAGAGGATTGTTGACGGTGTTAGCCGAGAGATGGCACAGTGAGCATAACACTTTCCACCTACCTATGGGTGAGATTAGTGTGATGCTTGAGGATGTCTATAGGATTTTGCATATCCCAGTAATCAGCGAGTTAGTGTAGTATGATGTTCATGATCATGTAGGGACAGAGGCTTGCAGAGCCATTTTTGCTGATGAGACCATCTCTAGAGGATAGATCTGATGGGAGGATATGGTTATGTATTAAGAGACTCTCCCTGTGATTCTTGTTGGTTTGATTGGAGAATTTATTTGTCTTGATAGGCGATCATGAGGTTTTGTTGTTGGATGGGGTGAGATTCTTCAGAGTATGATGTAGTATCGAACTCAATATGCTTGGGATTTTTGTATGCTTGCACATTTATATCATGATCTTCATCAGATGGTGTATGATGAGAGTGCTAGTATGTCTATAGGATGCACACTATTGCAGATCTGGTGTCGGGAGCACATTACTATTACTCGGCCTATCCATCATAGATTTCGTGGAGAGAGGTAGCCATATGTGTATATATATGCAGGTATCCGTACTCAGCATAAGCTAGGTAAGATGGAGTATTGGCATTGGGTGCTTTATTTATTGGATAGTATTACTTGCAGACCATATGTTGATTGTGAGCCATGGATGTATCATGCACAAACATTACCATTTATTATGCAGAGTAGATATCTCATTGGTCGGACTCCTTACATTATTGAGCGATAGTTGATTAGTCAAATTCTTAGAGAGTTTTGTATCATTCAACCTATGCCTACTAGTGTCACATTATATGCTCAACGGTACAAAGATAGGTGAGATTGGAGACCTTCTTTGTCATTTCAGATTGCTCACACAAATTTTCTTGCTACTTCGAGAGTGGCTTATGATATGAGATTGCACATTCTTGATCCCGGTGTTACTACAGAGTATGCTCAGTATATACTAGCACATCTAGTTTCTCGTATTATTGATCCAACAAATCCTCCTCCCAGCTTAGGAGATGAGGATGATGATTCAAATGATCTTAGTGTGAGGAGACAGAGATAGAGATGAGATCTTAGAGCTTCTCATGACTCTAGAGTAGGTGGAGATGAGGGTGGAGATGGTGGTGGGGGTGGTAGGAGACTGGGATGGAGGGGAGGTTGATTGAGAGTCTATCGAGGACCGTTTGGACCAATTGGCAAGATTGGGAAACCACTTCCTATGGGTGGGAGAGATTTTGGATGGATTAGGAGGGATACTGGTAGGGCAGGGATGAGATCACCGAGAGGGTTTCCATTGATAGGAGGAGGTAGGATGACTAGATTAGATGGGGGTTGTGGGAGAGCCATTGATTTTGGTCAAATTCAGCCAGACCCTAGAGTTATTGCATCTCATGGTGGAGAGGATGAGGATATAGAGGATCATGTTCCAATTATTAGATGATGGGTTTTGAGAGCTACTCGAACTGAGATTCCAGTAGGTGGACATGGAGGTGGTGAGGAGAGGATTGGGGTTCATGTGCCACATCAGGATTTACCAGAGCAAGATGCACCAAAGCACGATATTCTAGAGTAGGAGACCATTGATAGTCTCAAAACATAGATAGATCACCTTAGAGCACATGTACAGACACTCATGACACAAAGAGACACGGCTGTTAGGAGACACCAGGATACTCAGTGCCTTCTTGATCATATTCAGTAGGTTGGATCGGGTACTCTCTCAGCTAATACTGTTAGAGCACTAGTTTGGGCCGAGAAGGAGACTTCCTATTGGCGACAACTATATGAGGATGTAGTCACAAAGAGCCAGAGAGCAGGTAGCTATCATACCACTGTGTTGATGGATACTAGCAATGGTGGAGTCATGGGACCTCCTTAGAGGAGTGGTGATCATGGGAGATAGGCATCTGGAGGATCTTCTCACCCACAGCCACAAAGATGGACAGATTTAGGGGGTAGTGGTACAGGACAACCATGACTTGATTTTCAGGCACTTGTATTATTTATCTGATATTATTGTATACTTGGACTTCTATTGCTTTATATGCAGACATGGACTATTCTATATGATGATGATCTTTTATTATGTATGTTATTCTATATGATGATTGTATATGGTGAAAATGGAAAGAACAATATTGAAAGACTAAATGAATTCAACCACAAAACCCTAGCTTAACAACAACAAAGATCCACCATAACATATGAAGATTACTTAAGACAATGCAAATCAAATGAAATCACAAAGATTATACCATCACATGTCCAATAGGGTTTTGGATCTCCATTCTTCCTATCTCCATTGATCTTGCTTGATATATTTGCTCTTAGATTTTATATGTGCACAAGAGCTCAACAAAGAACGGAAATGTGGTTGCAAGTAGGATCTCATATGAAAAGCGTAGTGTAGTCAAACTCATAAATTGATTAGCCAATTAGTTAGTGAGTGAGTGAGGGTTTGATAATCAAGGAAGCATCTCCTTATATAGAAGACACTATATGAAATGGAGGGATAAGATTGAGAGGTGTAAAAAGAGGTCGGCTATGATTAGAGGGTAGGTAAAAGAAATAAGAAAATAATAAAAGGGTAGGTAGTGTAGGAATTAAGAGATGAATGACATGTGTCATAGGTAGAAAAGGCTAATGAATTGATTAAATAAATAAAGATTTATTTAATTAATAGAAGAAGTGGGATCAATTAAATAAATAAGATATTTATTTAATTCAGGAAAAGGATAATTTAAATAAATAAATATATTTATTCAAATGAGAAATAAGGCTAGAAGAAGATAAATGAATTAATTAAATAAATAAAGATTTATTTAATTAATAGAAGAATTAGGATAAAATGATTAAATAAATAAAATATTTATTTAATTAGATTGGACAATTTTAGGTGTCTACATTTTGCCCCTCTTTGAGACAATGCAGCTTGTCGCATTGTTTCAAAGAAGATAATATGAACTGATACAAAGTTGCCCCAAGATGGGAATGATATGCCCCCTTGAGAGATTGGATGAAAATATATGAAAAGATCGTAGACAATCTCTCGATAAGAAAGGAAGGCTAGAATGGACTGACCGAATAGGATAGAGTAACAGAGTCACATGATAAAGAAGACTGACTCAGGAAATGAGGGCTCGGGCTAGGGCTAGGGTAGTCTATAAGATAGACCACAAGGGGAAAACATCCTCATTGTCATCCACACATCCAAGAGATTAGAGTGCAGAGCAAAAATAGAGTAGCAGCAGTCAGCAACGATGGCATTGGTTGATAGATTCGATCACGTTCACCTATATCAGAGGCCAGCAGATGCAGGAGAGCCGATAAGTACCACAAAACCTCCTTGTACTTTGTTGTAATAAATGTTGTCATAAATGCATCATAGATAGCACAATAAATGCATGTTTAGGAAATGTCAAAATGTTCAAAAATGTGTAGGCATGTCTATGTAGGTGCCAGGCATGTCTATGTTGGCTAGGCGCGTCTGTGTTTGTGCCAGGTGCGTCTAGGCTAGGAAAAGAATCTATGCCAAATGTGATTGCGTCTGTGTTGTTCAGGCATGTTTGTGAAATGTGGGCACATTTTTGCAAGACAGGCGCATCTGTGCAAAGCATAGGCATGTCTGTGTATTTCAAGTGCATTTGTGCAGAGCAGGCATGTTTATGCAGTCTTTAGGCACGTTTATGTCATCAAGGTGCGTTTATGTCTTCAAGGTTAAATCGACAGTTCTGTGATGAACATACGCTGTCAATTGGATAAGCTGCTAAGAGGATACACTCAAGAAGGTCCTCTAGGGAAGACTAGGATAACAGATAGGGCTAGGATTGACAATTCTGTGATAGAACATACATTGCCAATTATGAAACTACTCAAGAGGAGACACTCAAGTAGAGGCCCTAGGATAGGATAGATCAAGGCACTTTGTGATGAATAGTGAGTACCAAGACATAGTACTTTGTGATGAATAGGGAGTACTAATATGAGCAGCACTTTGTGATGAACAAGGAGTGCAAATATGAGCAGCACTTTGTGATGAACAGGGAGTGCAAATATGAGCAGCACTTTGTGATAAACAGTGAGTGTTACTTTGACAGAGCGCCATATGATAGATATATAAGTACTAGGAAAAATAAGTAGAATTTTGTGATGAACAGGGAATGCCACTATGATTGACATGATTGCTTTGCTTGACTGGAGGAGTATTTGCCTATGCTAGAGTCTCAAGAGAGATTCCCATCGACGCAGAGATTATGACCAGAGCTGACATTTGAGGACCGAGCTGCCATTGAGGTTATGGGTTTGTGATTCATTCTGCATGTGCCTGAGTTTTGGGTGAACATGGGTTTGCTGACTGCACTTGCTAAGAGATGGCCCTCTGAGACTTGTACATTTCATTTGCCGATGGGTGAGATGATAGTCACCTTGGAGGATGTTTACAGGATTCTAAGGATACCGATCGATGGGGAGCTGATACCCTATGATCAAGATGGAGACAAGGAGGCCCTGAGATGAGTGTTCCAGGATCCAAGACTGGAGATGAGGGTTGGACACCTGGCATGGGACACGATGACATCGACTGGACTGGCACTACCAGCAGTGCTAGGAGGAGTGATCAGTGGGTTCCTCTGTCCGGATAGGGTGACACGAGGGGTGGTTGTAGAGGACACAAGGGCTAGGAGAGATGATCTTGGGGTGGGTCCTTCTAGGGCTCAGACTCTATCGAGGCCAAGAAGCTCCGAGGGAGGGAGTTCATCATAGTCGTAGAGGGCTCCCTATGTATCAGTGTTTTGTACCATTTTGTATTATGATGTAGACACCTTCAGGTGATTTTGTAGCCATATGATTTTGACATCATTGTATCATGACACTTTATATATATATGAGATGATTCATCTTTGCAGCAACTATATGCATGTGTACCTATGTGATGAGATGTTTCATGATGTATGTTTTTATGTGATGGTTATGACATGGATGCAAATATGTACATAATGAAATGCAATATTTTTTATTTTTTATGTTTTTAATATGTTGTGTATGATGCAAATGTGAATGTATGAAATGTAGATGAATATGAGAATGCAAATGACTATTTACATGATGAGAATGTAGAATGTGCTGACATGTGTTGTGTGTAGGATGTGATGCAATTGTGATACCTATATGTATGTATGAAATTCTAACATGTGGTAATGCAGGTGCAACTACATAAAATTCAAATGTTTTTGGTGTGTCATTGTACTCAGTCATGTGATAATGGGCTACACGGACTCGGGAAGGATGATGGAAGTCAATCCAAAAAGGGGGATGGAAGATAGAAGATATGAAAGTGAAAAGAGCTTCTTGTGCATTATCATCATTGAGCTTTATTATGGAAAAATAGGTTATGACAATCAAGGCATATGTTCGAGCCAAAAAGTCATTATACCTGTTTGCATGGAGATAAGACAGTCACAAACAAGGAATGCCCCAGTTCATGCTAGACTCTTAGTGTCCTCATATCCTTGGACAAGGCATAGCATTACTAAGAGACAATCCACAAACAACAAAGAAAAATAGGTGACAATACCCCATCCTCACCTTTCTAGTCAAAGACATCCTGGAGATAGAATCTCTAGTCAGAGACATCCTAGAAAAGCTAAAAGACATGTCACCAAAAAGATAAAATCAAAAGAAAACCAAGACTCGACACCAACATCCACTGTAGTCCTCAAGTTTAGTGTCTCTTGTCACTTGTATAGGTCTTATTTGATTATGGTCACAATGTTTACTTTCACAAAAAGGATAGATAGCATCGAACTGTAATGTTGTCTGAGTTTGTTGAAAGATTTGATTTGTTGAAGCCCATTGTTGCTATTGTGTCTCATCTAAAACTGATTGAATCCATGAAACTGATACTTTATTACGGAGAAAATGGAACTTTATTGTAGATTGGCGATGCAAATGTTTCTTTATTGCAGATTGTGCATGGATGGACTGAAGAAAACTAGAAGAAACTGTACTTCTTAGAACATGCGATGCTCTCAATTCCACACCCATCACTAAACGTAGGATTTGCCTTAGCCACAAATAGGAGCTGATTTATTATGGATGGAAAAGGGTAAAAAGGAATGTTATTATTAATGGCTAACCAATCTTGGGTAGATCAATAACAAGCCATGATGGGAATGTGTAAAGTTTATTGTGGGTGAATAGGTTGTGAGTGTGTGCAAAGTGAAAGGATGAGATGGAATCCTGAAGGAGGGAGGAGAAATGTCTCTATGCATGGTGCTAGTGACCCAGTTTTCACCATGGTACTTGCCTAGGGCACCACCGAAGTGGTTTTCACCATTGGACGAAATGCTTTTCTATTTTCCAATTTTTTTTGTGTCACAAGGCACCTGTTCGCCAGGTTTTCACCAAGTAATGATTTTTTTGTTTTTATGATTTTCTTTGTATTTTTGAATTAGGATATTCTGAAGAGCTATGTGTAAAACCTGTGAAGGTGCATTTTGTTGATAGGATCCTCTAAATGTTCACCCTCTGGAGTTGAGAGCTGATATGCCCCAGATCCATATGTTGTTGTAATGATGTAAGGACCAAGCCACTTTGGTTCGAACTTCCCCTTCTCTCTGTCTTGCTGATTTTTGGGGTTTTCTCTGAGAACCAAATCACCTACCTCAAATGTGTGAGGCTTGACTTTGTGATTGTAGCTACGACTCATTCGTTGTTGATAAGCCTTGAGATGATTAAAAGCAGTTTGTCTTTGTTCATCCAATAGTTCAAGTTCTTGTAATCGAGAGACCCTATAGTCTTCATCACTAATAATGTTTTGCAAAGAGACTCGTAAAGAGGGTAGCTCAACCTCAATAGGCAAGATGGCTTCAGCATCATAAACAAGTGAATAGGGTGTAGCTCTTGTAGGTGTGCAGACACTTGTGCGGTAGGCCCAAAGTGCGGGATTAAGTTGGATATGCCAATTATGGCCAACGTCATCGACTATCTTTTTTAAGATGTTAAGGATTGTTTTATTAGACGCCTCAACTTGACCATTACATTGGGGGTAATATGGTGTGGAGAAATGATGGGAAATATGGAAGTGGTCACAGAGTTCACGAACATCCTAATTTTTGAAGGGACGCCCGTTATCGGTGATAATGGAAACAAGAATACCGTATCGACAAATGATATAGTTGAGAATAAATCTAGCAATTTGTTTTCCAATGACTTGCATGAGAGGCACTGCTTTGATCCATTTTGTGAAATATTCTGTGGCAGTGATAATGAATTTATGACCGTTGGAGGATGGAGGGTGAATCTTGCCTATGAGATCGAGTCCCCACTGACAAAAGGGCCAAGGAGTCGCAATTGGTTGAAGTTCTTGTGCTGGTGCATGGATGAGGTCTCCATGAAGTTGAAATTTCTTATATTTCCTGACAAACTGATATACATCTTTTTCCATATTGGGCCAGTAATATCCAATCCTGATAAGTTTCTTGGCTAGGGTAGGACCACTAGAATGTGGACCACATATCCCTTCATGTATTTCACATAACGTAATCTGAGCTTCATCACTTTCCAAACATCTAAGAAGAGTGCCATCTAGACCCTGACGGTATAGGACATCGGCTAAAATGATGTATCAAGAAGATTGGCAAATGAAAGTGCGATGTTGGTTATTGGATAGGTCAAGAGGACAAGTATTATCATGAAGGTATGTGAAAATGGAACCATATAATTGGGACTCAGGACCGACGACACATATTATCTCAGTAAGAGTGATTTCATATGAATGAACCAAAAGGTTATCCACCAAGAACTCATAGTGGGTCTCATTTGGAGGTAGATCAATCAGTGAAGCAATTGTAGCCATGGCATCTGCGGCTCGATTCTGCTCTCTTGGTATTTGCTCAAAGTCTATCTTTGTGAAATGTTGTTTTAGGTCATCCACCATTCTTTTGTAAGGCATAAATTTCTCATCCTTTGTTTGGTAGTCATCATTTGCTTGACAAATTACAAGTTGAGAGTCCCCGAAAACACGAAGTTCCTAGATCTTCCACTGAACTGCAATCCGTAATCCAGTTGTTAATGCCTCATATTCTGCTATGTTATTAGTGCAGGGAAATGATAATCGATATGATTTTGGTATAGAATCCCCTTGAGGAGTTATGAAGAGGATGCCAGCTCCTACCCCATGCTGTGTGTATGAGCCGTCAAAGTAAAGTTGCCATGGCTTTGCATGTGACATTGTTAAAATGGATTCATCTGGAAATTCTGAAATTAGAGGAACATCATCTATCATGGGGGCATCTGCTAATTGATCTATGATAGCTTGTCCTTTTATTCCTTTTCTATCCACATACTCAATGTCGAATTCACCCAGGATCATTACCCATTTGGCGAGTCACCCAGTAAGCGTTGCTTTATTGAGAAGGTATTTCAATGGATCGATCCTTGCAACCAACTTAGTCTTATGAGTTAGCATGTAATGTCATAATTTTTGTGAAGCAAAGACCATGGTGAGACATGCACGCTCAATTGGTGTGTAGTTTAGCTCATATCCCACCAATGTGTGACTGATATAGTATACTGCCTTTTCTTTACCCTCAACAACTTGTTGTGCTAAGAGTGCCCCTAATGCTGTTGAAGTAGCTGATATGTATAGTAATAAAGGCTGATCTGGAACTTGTGGCATCAAAAATGGCAGATTCAGAAGATAATCTTTGAGTATCTGGAAAGCCTATTGACAGTTATCATCCCATTTGAATTTGATGTTTTTATGTAGCAAGTGTTGAAAAGGATTACACTTATCTGCAAGTTGTGCTATGAATCTTCATATGGACTGGAGTCTCCCTTGCAAAGATTGAAGCTGACTAATGTTTCATGGCGGTTGCATCTCTAGGATGGCCTTGAATTTTGCTAGATTGGCTTCAATTCCTCTTTTTGATACAATGAATCCCAGGAGCTTCCCGAAGGTTACTCCAAAGACACATTTCTTGGGGTTTAATCTTACCTTATATTTTTCCAACCGATCAAAGACGACTGAAAGTATGTCCAAATGTGTATCTCTGTCTATTGATTTGCCCAAGAGGTCCTCAACATAATCTTCCACAGTAATGTGCATGAGATCATGAAAGATAGTAGTCATGGCTCTTTGATATGTAGCGCCTCCATTTTTTAGCCCAAAGGGCATGACATTCTAGCAGAAGGTTCCCCAAGGACAAGTAAATGCCATTTTGTGCTGATCCTCAGATGCAATTTTTATTTGATTGGTACCAGAGAATCCATCCATCAAAGATAACATCACATGACCTGCTATGAGATCGATGATCAAGTCAATATTTGGTAATGGAAAATCATCCTTAGGACAAGCTTTGTTGATGTCTCTGAAATCTGTACATATTCTGATGCTACAATCTGGTTTACTGACAAGCACTAAGTTGGAGATCCATTTAGGGTAATCAATTGGGCGTATGAATCCGACATCCAATAATTTCTCAAGTTCTTCTTTGACTAGCAATGCCACTTATGGATGCATCTTTCTTAATTTCTATTTCACTGGTTTTGCCCCCGGTTTAACTGTTAAATGATGCATTACCAAATCCGGATCCAATCCTAGTATATCAACATATGACCATGCAAAGTTGATTTGTTGTTCCATGAAGAAACTTATAAATTTTGACCTTTCTGACTCTGTCAAAGATTGAGCCAGAAATATGTTGTGTGGAACTTCTTCTATACCAATGTTTGTTTTGATAGTCTTCTCTACCAACATGGATGACTTTTCTTCATATGGTGCTGGGAGAATGTTGATCCTTCCATCTTCAGGTGACTCAGAGAGGTTTTCACCCCTAGATACGTCCTTTCTTTTTACTTTTTTGGGGTCAGACAGTGCCACAATGTGGTTTTCGCCATAAGACCCTTGGTTTGTTTTTATTTTTATATTTTTGCGACTGGAAGGTCCGACACCCTCACCAAAATATGCCATGCTATTGAGTTCTATAGTGTATCCCGCTTTATGGTCCCTAGGGGGAATATCCTCTCGTATGCCAAGATAGTCAATAAGGGCTTCATCATTTTGGAATGTGTCAAACTGTGCAAGTTCTTCATGGTCCTAATCAATAAGTTGGTGGTGAACAAGGGGAAGGCCTTTGATGTCTTCAAAGTTAGCGAGGTTAAGAGTGAAGATGCAGTTATATTCAGGTATGTTGAGGTAGTTATCGAGGTCTTCGTTGGCACTCTCCTCATCAGTCTCGATCGTGAACGAATCCAAATTATCATCACTAGTGGCACATTCTGGGATAGGTGTTCTCATTCTATGTGATTTCAACCTAGGACCTAGAGGCAAAGAATGTATGGGATCCTCTGGGGTTGTTTCTTGACCAACTTTGAATTTTCTATTAAATTCCTCTTATTTTGTTGGTTCACCTAGTTCTCTGTGTGAGGCCCTACCCCGATTCAGTTTGACATTTTCAGTTATTTGCATATTGAGACTTTTATGGATGCTTTATTTTATGCATTATGGACTTAGAACTTATATGATTCCATGATTTGGATCACCCTGACATTTGTTGATGTTTTATTTCATGCATGATGATTATGAAACTTTAGATATGTTACTAGAATAGAATTACATTATGATGGTGAATGTCGTTATTGGAAATTTGCAGGATTTCATTTTGATGATAGAAAAATGATGCTTAATTATGAATGGTTCAATTTTGGGAAATTATGTTAATTGCTTATGTGAAAATGAATTTGAAAACAAATGAGAAATTGAATTATTGTTGCCTAATGTATGAATGTTTGATTTGCAATGGAATCCATGTATTTGATTATGTATAAATGTGATTATTTGGAATTACTAATGTGTTAATTGAGATGTGCAGGAAAATTATCCATGAGACCATGGAATTTAATGGAGAACCAAGCCTAGACCAATGTGCGTTTGTTAAGCCGGGAGTTGTCTATTTGGAGAGACAACACCCCCCCCCCTTGTAATGTATTTTATTTGTGATGTGTATAATGCTTGAGTGTAAAATTTAATTTATATGTAATTGTGTAATCCTTCAAGAGACCAATTTTCCATGTGTGATTTTTATATTGTATTTTTGTTGTGTCACTTGACACATGTGCTGATTAAGTGTCATTGATGTTGACTTGTCTCTTGGAGGGAGTTTTGTTTCTACCAAAGCCATTCAAAAACTTGAGTGTGGTCCCAAATCTGCCTTGGGTAGGGAGTCATGGGAGTGGTCAACTCATGCTTGACCCGTAGGTAAACTTCAGTGGGGTTTCCAAAGGGTTTAATGGACTCCTAGGGTGAGTTTTTAGGCTTTTCCAAAGGTCCTAAGGGTATACCTATGGGTTAGGGGTGTTTTGCAACATGTGGCTTCTCCCATGTGACTATGAAGTCACTTCAAAAAGTGGTGTTTTCAAGATGCACGAAAATTGAACTTAGAAAGTTCTTCCTAGGATAGAGAACCTTCCCTTTAGGAGTTAAACTCTCTTCCCCATCCTCTTCCACCTTTTCCCTTTCCAATTTGAGTAATCTGCAAGAGTTGGGAAGGGCAACCAATGGGAACTCACACCTCACCCAAGGGGTTGGGAAGTGTGTGAGAGGCCTTCTTAGGCAAGAATTGGCAAACTTAGTGAGTAATCACCCACTCTCCTTTCTTGGAGATTTTGCTTGTTTTGAAAAAGTTAGTAGGAGTTTTGGCATTTTTAGTGGAATTTTGGAGAAAGTTAGTGTGGAATTGGGCAGCTCATCCCCAACTAAAATTAGCAAACCTATTGGCAGGATAAGGTTGGTTACTTCTTACCTCCCCTTGTTATGTTGTAAATGTTAGTTTGTGTTGTTTTGTGAAAGAAAAGAGTTGTTTGTAAGAATGTGTATTATGAAGTTTTTATTGTTGAAGTTAAAAATGTGTAGTTTCTCTTCTTTGTATTTTGTTTGTGTTCTTATTGTTTTGGGAGTGTCCAAGATCTCCTACTCTTGGGAGGGTAGGAAGATCTTGGGGTGGAAGGAGTATGACAGCCATGGGTGAGAGGCTCTCCTTGTGGAGAGTGTTCTCAAGGGTGTCCTTGGTGACCCTTGATGCATAAGCCTTGTGTATGCATTTGGGGGTCATAAGGGGAGTAAATATGGCCATGAGCCTTTTGGGGGGGGCATAAGGAAAGAGGAAGTATTTTTGGTTGCATTTGTGTTGCCATGAGGTGGCTTACGTTGTATTGTTTTGGCATGCATTCTCCCCATAGGTACTTGGTCCACTTCCACCCATGGAAGAGTCACCATGAAAGTGGTGAATGTGAAGCTTGGGAAGGGAAATTTGAATGTAAGTGTTTTCCTATGTTTGTGTAGAGTTTGTATGTTTGTAGCCCGTCTAGTGCTTGGTTCTCCAAGCTCGGGGGTGGCTTCTAGTAAGCCTAGGCTGGGAGGTGAGCTTCCCATGGTCAAAAATGTGTTATTTTTGCAGGTTGCATGGGAATGGGAAAGGAAGGAATGAAGAACTAAGTTGCTGTTTTATGTTGCAGAAAATTGTTATTATGACAATATATTATCTTTTGGAGATGTAAATGAAAAGAAAAGAAAAGAGTTAGATTGTGTTATTTACAAGGAAAGAGGATTTTGTATTCCATGTTAGCTTGTAAAAGAAAAAAAAAAGAGATAGGAAATGATGTATTTATTCTTTTTAAATAGTAAAGCAATGTATTGGAAAGGAAAAATGTATATGTTTATTTGCCAAAATCCTTGTGTTCATCTTTACTTGTAATAAGTTTTCAAAAAAAAATATGTATATTGACCCCACTCTAGTTCATGTTACATAGAGGTGAAGGAATGTACTAAATAGGGTATGGAGCTTCATGATTTGCAAAAGAGAAAATAAAAGGAAAATTTTTACCAAATGTCTATTTATGATTTCTGCTCCTAGATGTAGTTTATTACTGCATGTTTCTTATGATAATAAGCTGCTGTATATAAATAAATCAGTTAGGTATTTATCTCTGAATAGCAGAAATAAATCTTTTTTATATGTATTGGTCTAGTTATCCTTCAAAAAAAAGGAGCACTTAGTGTTAGGTATATTTTGCTATACAAAAGGTCACATAGCTAATTTCTGATAGATTTCCTTGTTAGTTTTAGAGAAAATTAGGCCTTTTTGAGTTGCAAACTAACCATATACAAATATATATATATATATATATATATATATATATATATATATATATATATATATATATATATATATGTATTTATATACAAATTTAAACAATAAGTATCATTTAAAGAATCTGATTTACACTAAAAATAATGTTCACAGCTCTGATTTTATTAATTTACAGACAAAGAGATCTGAAAAACAAATCATTCAAAAACATATAACTACTCATATATATATATATAAATACATATATATATATATATATATAAATATATATTTTTAAATAAAGAATCTGCCAGATCTGTGATTGTGAAAACCATATTCCCTTAACCCTCTGTGTGTATATATATATATATACAAACATATATATTGGCATTTATATTTAAACAAAAAAAAACATGTTTAAAACACGTCAAATACTGAGGGTTTTAAACCCGTTTTTAAACTCTGCAAAAAAAAAAAAAAACGCGTTTAAACTAAAGAAGCAAACTGTGCTACGGATGGCGCGTGCCGCAGCACCCGGCTGCGCCGGCCGCAGCCTGCGGCACCCGCAGACTGCGGGCGGCGACGCCACAGCCTGCGATGGCGCCGTCCGCAGCCGGCGGTGCCGCGACTGCGGGAGCCGCCCCGCCCCCTCTTGTTACCTCCGCGCACGATGTTCTCCGCTCTGCCCAGTGTTGGCGATGCAGCGTGTAAAAACAAAACTAACGCAAATAAAAAACGAAGGGGTGGGGGGGAGGATTGGGCTCGGCCGCCCTGCGCGCTGTTCGCTCGGCCGCCGACACTCCTCTTCGCACCCAACAAACACACACACAAAAAAAAGGGGTGGAGATATCATGTTCGCCCTAACCCTAGTTCGGGTTAGGGCAACACACCCACGGTTTAAAATAAACATGTATGTGTGGAGAGAAATGAAGTATTTAAGTGGGAAATTTATTAGTAAATTAAAAGGGCTTTTCCCCCTCCCCTTAGGATGTATTTCTAAAATTAATATAGAACCCCCCCTTTGGAATGCATCATTAAATAAAAATGTGCATGTGGATAAATATATATGTATAAATATATATATATAGAAAGATATATATATATATATATATATATATATATATATATAAAGGAGGGAATTATAAGTGAATATATAATTATATAAAAATATATGTATAAACATATGTATAAATATATGTACTTATATATATATGTCTAAGTAGGATTAAATGGATATATAATTTGTGATAAAATTTGTTAGGTGGTAAAGTTAAGTTACGAATACTTTTGTTAAATATATTTATTGGACTATTGAAGAGGAAATTGTTATAAAAGGGAATTTAACACTCGGGTAGATTAAATAATAAAATAAGGGGGTGTCAACACTAAGTTTTCTCGTAGGGCCAAGAGGGCCAAATATTGTGTATGATTATAACGTGGTTTTAAATTTATGGGGGGATTCATTTAGATAAGGTGCTTAAATAACAAGGTTAATTAAATTAGGAATCCTAGTGGATTTAGATAGAAAATTAAGGTAAATTTTAAAAAAGTATATGGTCGAGATTAATTCACCATTTTAGGATATTAATTAATCATTAAGGAAGCTTAGTGAATTTTTCGTTTAGGGTGAGATATTAGTTCATTGATAACTTAGTTATTCTGCTACCTAAGCTGAATTTAATTACCAGATTGACACAAATATAGTTAAGACCTAATCTAGAATGCATTATTTATCTAAGTTAATCGCACTAAGTTGCATTATTTTAAATTAGTTAGTCGATAATTAGTTAAGTATTTAAAAAAAAAAAAATTTCCCGTTCGTGCCCAAAAGTTGGGCATGACACTCTGAATGTCTTGGTGAGCTCATAGTCACTAGAGGATTTGTCTGAACCCCATTCCCATTCATTGGAGTCTATGGAATAGCGATTCTCTTGTTGAATTTTGGCAGTTTTGATTTGTAATGCTTCTTCTGTCCTTTGAGTGTGGACCTTGGAAGTCATGAAACCAAGTCCTTTCAAGCATTCCTTTTTGAATGTCAATTCAGGTTGTAAAGGCTCAATGATGCCTTCCTTTCTTAACCCAAGAGGGCTTTTGCCATCATACCCAAATTTTTGTAGAATCTTGAACCCTTTGCCATACTTCTCACATGGTATACTGATGTGATCTTGTGTATCATTTTCAAGGTCTTTGTAAAGCATTTTGTATAAGTCTTCCTCTTCCAGTTCACCCCATCTTTGAAAGATAGTAGGGTCCCATTTGAGTATAATGATAGATACCTGCTTATTAGGATGTGGTCTTCCATATTCTTTTGGTGAACTCATGACTTGTTGTAAGTACATGGTCTGATTCAAAGTGTATTCACCCATGCCCTTGTCTTGGAATTTTCCCTTAATTTCACCTTTTTTTGATGTCGAAGGTTTTAATGACTCAGGATCAATGTATGCCAAAGAAGGAATAGCTTCGCGATTACTGGGAATGATGGTCTTTGTTTTTATTCTCAAGTTATTGCAATATATGAATGGATTAGGATCTCCATTAACTATTATTTTGACTCTATTATGGGGAAACTTGATGCATTGGTGATATGTAGATGGGACCGCCCTCATTTCATGAATCCAAGGATGTCCTAGAAATATGTTGTATGTGAGATCAAGAACTAGTACTTGACAAACCACATACTTTGTAACTGGCCCAACTCTGAGAGGTAAGGTGACTGTGCCCTTGGATGAACACTCTTCATCATCATATGCTTTGATGGTAATTTTGTTTGTAGAATTCACAACTTTGTCAGAATATCCCAATTGTTTAATAGTGCTCAATGTACAAATATTTAGACCTGCTCCTCCATCTATCAGGACTCGTTTGATTCTATGTTTGTGTATGAAGGCTTCAATGTGTAATGGTGCATTATGTGGCTAACTTACGGAGGTGTCATCGGCTTCTGTGAATGTAAGAGAGTGTGGAATGGAAAGGTATCCCACCATGGCTTGAAACTGGTCCACATTCAAATCACTAGGAATAGCAGTGTCTCTCAAGATTTTGTCAAGAATAGGTTTATGTGCGAGGGATATGCGTAAGAGCTCAAGGATGGAGATAAGCACAGGAGTCTTCCCTAACTGTTCTACAAGGTCGTATTTAGGCTTGGTTGATGAGGAAGTAGTGTTTTTAGCTGGAGCACCTTGCAAAGTGAATTTACCTCAACGGGTTGTAACATGACATTCAGAGGTAGGTTCGAAAAAAGATCCAATTCCTTTCAGAATGATCTTGGGTCTGTGGGTAGAATTCTCAGGGGTTTTGTCCTTGATGATAATGGTAGAGACATAATTGTCCATTGAGATGTGATTAATAGTTGAATCATAGTTATAAGATGCTCTGGTATAGTTGGTTTGGTCATCTGTGGCTGCAACTTTTCCCTTGTCATGTTTTGGGAATGTTTCCTTAAACATCTCATGTTCTTGATTGGATGAGTGTCCTTCAATCTCAACATCACCTCTATCAATAATATCTTGTATAATGTTCTTTAGTCGATGACAATTTCCCGTTTTATGACCCTTACTCTTATGGAATTCACAATAATCATCATCATTCCACCAATTTGGTTTGACCTTTGGTTCATAAGGAGGAAAATCTGGAATTGTGATTACTTTGTTTGCCACTAACTTCTTGAAAACTAACTCAAGTGGTTCTCCCAATGGGGTGTACTTCCTTCGTGATCTAGAATTTGTTTGAGTATTCACTTGATTGTTTGTAGAGCCTGATCCTGAAAAAATGATTTTGGGTCGCACTGTATTGGCATCAACAACACCATCATTGACTGTGTTCTTATTTTTATTCCAAAATCTTGGCTTATCTTTTCCTTTAAAGTCATCTTTGATTTCCTTGAATATCTTAATGACTCCTTGTTCAATTAGGACCTTCTCTATTGCTAAGCCTTTTTCAATGGCATCCTTGAAGGTGGACAAACAAGCTTTCCTTAGATCATAGCCAATGTCCTTGTTAACATTTTGGGTGAACATCTCTACCATTTGTTTTTGTGGAATTTCACAAGAGCATCTGCTAGCTAGATTTCTCCATCTTTGTAAAAATGATGCAAAAGACTCTCCCTCTTTTTGCTTGGTGTTACACAAAGTAGTGACTGATATGTTTGTCTCTATGTTGTAGGAGAAATGTTGAATAAATTCCTTTGCTAAGTCACCCCATGACTTAATTCTAGGTGGAAGTTGGGAGAACCATTCCATAGCTTGATCACCCAAGCTCTGTGGGAATAATCTCATCAAATATGTCTCTTCTAAAGCTACCTCAATGCAAGCTATGAAAAATTGTCTTATGTGTGCCTTAGGATCCCCTTTTCCTCTATACTTATCAAACTTAGGTGTCACAAAGTGTGTAGGAAAAGGAGGCATTGGAATGCTCTTGTCAAATGGATAAGGACATATGTCTCTCATTGTGTATGTTGGCTTCGGTGTATTTATGTCTTCCATTTTCTTTTGTAAGTCCCTGATTTGTTGCTCCAAATTGTTCTTAGGTGGAGATCAACTTCTTGGACCATACCCCATGCTTGAGGCACCAATTGGAGGAGGAGCATGTTGCATATATGGATGATATTGATCATACACATGTTCATATGGAGGAGGTCTATAATGATGTTGCGTATATGGACCACTTGGTATAGAGTCATGTTGAGGAATGAAATATCTGCTTTGTCCATGTATACCATACTCTACAGGCATGTCATGAGTTTGTTCTAGTGTGTTGCCCCCAAATTTGACATGGGGTTTCCTTGTGTCCAAATTTTGAGCATGCCTTTGAATATCCAATTGCTTTGGTGGTTGAGCATATTTTTCTACATAAGACTTCCATAATGGTTTGCGAAGGTGAGTATCATATGCTTGACCATGTGTGTATGGGACCTCTAGTTTTTGATACAAAGATGATGGTGATTCAGGCACCATATGTGATCCTCTATTGCCTCCACTATTAGGCCTCCTTTGATCCATGTTGGAGTGAGGTTGTTGCAAAGGTCGATTTTCCATTATTTGAGACATGTCAAAATTATGAGGTATCTTGGCTCCACTTTGTGCCATCACTTGTGGGAAGTATTGTCTATCTCTCCTCATTATTTCCTCAACCAATTGATTAAAATGAGGATTCATAATGGTGTCTTCCACTTCTGCTGAATGTACAGAAAAGTTGTCCATATTGTCATTGTGTGTATCATTGTTGTTTGTAGTGTCCATGTGCTCAACATTTGGAATGTTTCTATAGGCATCCATGTCAGGTAATGTAGTATGATCAGAATTGAAAAAGATATCATTGTCATACTCATATGAGATCATGTTTGCAGACTCTTGAGCCTCTTTAGTTTCTCTCCTAGATTTTTGGGAACGGGTTTCAACCATGAACTAGGTATTGACCAAGATGTGTGACACTAGATGAAAATGGAAAGAGTATGGAAGACCAAGAGTTGGATGGAATGTAAATGAATTTGAGGTGTACTTGCAATGTCCAAAGTGTAATACCAAGTATGTATGTAGTAGAGTGGGTGTGATTTCCAAAGAGAGGATAGTTTCTCTTGATGAGGTAAGTTGACCTTGACTCTAAGTAAGACCAAATGAGACCCAAAGGTGATAGACCTTGATGAGGGACCACTTAGCAAAATGTTGTTGTATGTAGTGTGTTGACAAAGTACGATGAGGACAAGCAAGTGACCTTTTGACACAAGTTTGGACAAATGTGAATGTAATGTAAGGTGTAAAGCAATGATGGACTTTGTGAGACCCAAAGATAGGTTGAATGCTAGATGAAAATCTGAAGAGATAACCTAGGAAGCTCAAGAATTCCGAAACTGACTGTGTTTGTTTGCTGGACTGTAAAAGTTTTGTTTTGTTTTTTGTTTTTTTTTAAATTCTGAACACAGACGTGCATGTATACTGTACAGATGCAATTTCCTAACATAGGCATGGTTTTGTTAAGCACATACGTGATTCTGGGATGTTTTAAATGCAAAGTTGCTCAAAAAAACAGACGCGGTTATATGACACAGACGTTATTCTGTCAGACATAGACACATTTCTAGAAATTTTATGCAATTTTTTCAATTTGTGAAGTTGCTTGTTGTGACCAAATCTGAATGTTTGACTATTTTTCGTGACAAGAGGACACAGTGTTGATGAAGACTCAATGTTTGCAAGTGTTTAGACTCAAAATGACCCAAAGAAAGTGTGTTGTTTGATGTAAAATGTTTTGCATACACTTGAAGACACAAAAGACACAATGTTTTGATGTTTGGTCTTGAATGTTTGAATGTTTAAAATAAGTCAAGCACAATTCTTATGGCTGGCCAAGACAATAGTTGTTGATCCCACATGGAGTTTCCCCCAAGGCTACACTTTTCAGAGCGGATACTTAGATGCTTGACCCCACTAGCTCCACCCTCAGCACTCACTTCTCAGGGCAGCCAAGCATCAGTCCCCACAAAAACTCCTTGTGGTGAACTTTGTATCTCTACTAAGAACCATATGTGTGTGGGCCACTACCAAAGGTCCGACCTCTTGCCCCAGCAACTAGAAGAATTTTGGCTTCTAAAACAAAAAGGTGCTAGTAAGGGCATCTGCTTGTGTGACCATACATGCGGCACTTTCAACTCTGTAAATACAGAAGGCTCCTAGCTCATAGGGGTTACGCCCTACAAATGATCAAATAAATTTGATCAAACAGGTTTATGGGGAGACATAGTGTCGGTATGAACTAATCAACACACGTTATTCATAGTTTTCACCATGAATACAGTTATTTATAGTGGTTTGGAAGAAGATGGCTTTTCTTTTGCTACCACTTGGGTCATTCTCTCCTCACTAGTAGTCCTAATGACCACACGAGGAGACAAGCCCTCTAAAGATTAAACAAAAAGAGCCTATTGCTCAAGACACAAAAGACAATGATTCAATTTTAAAGCACCAATTGAAGTGTTTTCTAGTCTATGAAAACAAGGCACACAATAAAAATCCAAAAACCCTTGCCAAGGACCTGCAACAAAGATTTATTAATAGTTTGGATTGTTTGAAATAATCACCCCTTCCTGCAAGCATACAAGTTAGGTAAATTTTAGATCCAAAAGACTTTGTGAAAATAGGGGCCTTCGACAAAACGATTTTGCTTTCAAGACAAGCTACACCAATTTCGTTAGCTGGATCTGAAAATGTTAGCTCAAAATAAACCAGATCTAAAAAAACCAAATGACTAAAAACTGAATCAATGAAAACCCCAAAAAAACAACGAAATCAGTGCGCACAGAAGCAGGTACCATAAACACAAACACAGATTCTGGATGCAGACGTGCTTCTATAAAACACAGATGCGACTCTATAATGCAGACATGGCTTCTAGATGCAGACGCGCCTGAAAACCCCATAGATGTGACTAGGGAACACAGACGCGATTTCCAGAATCTGCAAAAAAAAATAAAAATTGTCGAGGGTGTGGACGCGATCCTAGATGTCGCAGACACGGTTGAAAACCAAAGATGCGATTCAAAAGTATGCAGACGCAAAAATACCAAAAAACTATCGAAAAAGTCAGATCTGCAACTTCAAAACACAAAATCTGTAACAAGGATATTAAATGCAAAAGGGACAAGAGTCCCACCAGGCGTGCCAAAATGTATATGGTGAAAATGGAAAGAACAATATTGAAAGACTAAATGAATTCAATCACAAAACCCTAGCTTAACAACAACAAAGATCCACCATAACATATGAAGATTACCTAAGACAATGCAAATCAAATGAAATCACAAAGATTATACCATCACATGTCCAATAGGGTTTTGGATCTCCATTCTTCCTATCTCCATTGATCTTGCTTGATATATTTGCTCTTAGATTTTATATGTGCACAAGAGCTCAACAAAGAATGGAAATGTGGTTACAAGTAGGATCTCATATGAAAAGCGTAGTGTAGTCAAATTCATAAATCGATTAGCCAGTTAGTTAATGAGTGAGTGAGGGTTTGATAATCAAGGAAGCATCTCCTTATATAGAAGACACTATATGAAATGGAGGGATAAGATTGAGAGGTGTAAAAAGAGGTCAGCTATGATTAGAGGGTAGGTAAAAGAAATAAGAAAATAATAAAAGGGTAGGTAGTGTAGGAATTAAGAGATGAATGACGTGTCATAGGTAGAAAAGGCTAATGAATTAATTAAATAAATACAGATTTATTTAATTAATAGAAGAAGTGGGATCAATTAAATAAATAAGATATTTATTTAATTCAGGAAAAGGATAATTTAAATAAATAAATGTATTTATTCAAATGAGAAATAAGGCTAGAAGAGGATAAATGAATTAATTAAATAAATAAAGATTTATTTAATTAATAGAAGAATTAGGATAAAATGATTAAATAAATAAAATATTTATTTAATTAGACTGGACAATTTTAGGTGTCTACAATGATTATCTATATGCATTGATTATATGGATGATCTATATGATGATTTTTGTCTTTCTTTTCCTTATGATAATGATCTATATGATGCAATAATAAAAAATAAAAAAAATTGTTTTTGATGACCATGGATGCAAATAAAAATGCAAATGTTTAATAGTTATGATGATTATAAATGCTATGTTTAATCAAACTTACAATGATAAATGTTTATAATGATGAATGAATCTAAGTGCAAAGATGCAACTAAATGATCTTTAATGAACTTTTAATGATAATGCAAATTGTTTTTTGTTTGTCCAAGTATACTCAATCTTTATTTATGACCGTTAATCTCTTAATGAAATGACATGCTTATAATGCAAGTGAAAATGAATGCTTATAATGCAGATGAATAATGAGCTAATCTACAATGATCTAACTAAAAATTATACTATCATTCTTTATATGCTTGTCTTGTAACAGTGCTTGATTTCATCATTGAGCTTTAAAATGTTGTAAGAAAATACAAGAAACTTGACATAATGATCCAAGATTACCTAAGTATTTCTTACATGGATTTTGGTATAGCAAGTTAATACAAGCAACTTGATATAATGAGTCAAGATGACCTAAGTATTTCTTGCAGAACAAACAAGGATTATCTCCTTTCATGCATGACTTGGAACGTCCTCCTTGATCTTTTGCCGATCATATCTAGAGACAAGTACATACTTTAGTAAGAGATAAACCATATACAACAATCAAAGAAAAAAATAAAATAAAATAATCATGCCCCATCATAGCTTCTCTAGTCATGGACATCCTTGAGTCGCATAGAGTACATGATTAGCAATAAAATCAAGATATGAACACTGAATCTTGTATGTCATTCACATGCTCTTATGGTCATTAACTGATATAATCATCTTGATGAATGATCTTTGATAATCCTTTATTACTTGCTGGTTGATTCTTTGGTTTCTGAGTTTCATGATTCAGTTGTTATGAAATGCCTTGATCTTCATTGCTTTGTTGCTTGTTATCTGTTTCAAAACCCTAAGTGTTTTTGGTTTTTCTGTTTTTCGAATGTTTTAGATTTTCAAAGATTCAAAAGATCACCTTAGCAAAAGGAATTAGGATTTTTCCCCCAGCGGAAACAAAACTTTATTATGGATGTATGAATTGATCAAGATCCAAACTATGGCTAGATACAAATGCAGATTGATTGATTCTGATAAGATCTAAGATAGTGACTATGACAAGTATGTCAAAGATTGATAATTGTTGGTAAGCTACATATTTTTTGCTAATGGTTTAGAGCAATGGATGTGAAAGATGAAATGGATGAGATAGGATAGATAGATTGGATATGATAGAGTGGATAGGTGCGCAAAGCGATCTCATAGATGGAGGAACTCACTTTTTAGATAGCGCATGTTTACTAGGTTTTCACCATCTAAATTTATTACATTTTTTCTCTTTTCATATTTTGATTTTTTTTATTTTCACTATTTTATGCTTTTTAGGTATTTTCTGCTTTTCTGATTTTTACTAATTTCTTCAGGACTTTATATGCTTTTTATTGATTTTTTCCAGGTTTTTTATATCTCAAGCATAGAATTTCTTGAGATGAATAGAATTGATAGGTTCATCAAACCAATCACCTTTAGGGATAGATAACTTATATGCTCCTGATCCATATGCTGCTACTATGACAAAAGTCCTAGCCAATTTAGTTCAAATTTTCCCTTCTTGTCTCAGTCTTGCTGATTTCTTGGATTCTCCCTTAGAACTATATCTCCAATCTAAAAAATGTATGGCTTGACTCTATGGTTATAACTTCTTGCCATTCTTTGTTGATATACTTTCAAATGATCTGTTGCATTTTGGTGATGTTCCTGAATCAATTCAAATTCCTGGAGTCGAGAGACTCGTTGTTCTTCTTCTGGTATAAGACTTTTCAAGGATACTCGTAGAGAAGGTATCTCTACTTCTATAGGTAGTATGGCTTCTGATCCATAGACCAAACAATATGGAGTTGCCCCTATTGGAGTGCGGATGCTAGTTCGGTATGCCCACAGAGCAGGATTTAGTTGAATGTGCCAATCTTTTCCAGCTTCATTAACTATTTTCTTTAAAATTTTCAAGATAGTTTTGTTTGATGCCTCAGCTTGACCCTTTTCCTATGGATAATATGGAGTAGAAAACCTATGTTGGATATGAAATTTTTCACATAGCTCCTTCACATCTTGATTTTTGAATGATCTTCCATTATCAGTGATAATGGTCATAGGAACTCCATAGCGATAGATTATATAATTCAAAATGAATGATGATATTTGTTTTCCTGTCACTATTGTTAAAGGCACTGCTTCAATCCATTTAGTGAAATATTCAGTAGCGGTCAAAATAAACTTATGTCCATTAGAAGATGAGGGATTTATCTTTCCTACCAAATCAAGGTCCCATTGGGAAAATGACCATGATCTTGTCATAGGATATAATTCTTGTGTTAGTGCATGAATGAGATTCTCATGGATCTGACATTGTTTGCATTTCCTAGAATATGTGAATGAATCTCTCTCCATAGTAAGCCAATAGTAACCCATAAGAAGAAGTTTCTTAGCCAATGTCAACCCACTTGAGTGTGTGCCACAAATACTTGCATGAACTTTGTTAAGAACTTTCTCAAATTCTTCTTATTCAAGACATCTCAACAAAGTACCATCTAGACCACACCTATATAGGATATCTGCAATAATAGTATAGCGAGAGGACTGATGGATAAAATTCCTTTTCAGATTGTGGGATAGGTCAAGAGGAAGGATATTCTCTTTTAAGTACTGATAAGTTTGACCGTATAAGGATTGACTGGTTCCTGATATATGGAAAATTCGGTAGATATGTTGGGATTGAATGGTAGGGGTTAAGATATCTTCCATGAGAAATTCATAATGATGTTGATTCTCCTTATTTTGCAAGAGAGATGTTATTGTAGACATTGCATCTGCTGCTTTATTCTCATTTCTTGGAATCTGGGTGAATGATATTTCTTTAAAGTGTTATTTAAACTCCTCTACCAGTTGTTTGTATGGCATGAGTTTATCATCCTTAGTTTGATAATCATCATTTGTTTGGTTGATGATAAGTTGTGAATCACCATAGACATGTAATTCTTTGACATTCCATCCAATGGCCATTTTCAGCCCAACAGCCAATGCTTCATATTCTGTAGTATTATTGGTGCATGGAAACTATAGTCTATATGATTTCAGAATTGTGTGTCCCTAAGGTGTGATGAAAAAGATTCTTGCACCCAATCCATATTGTGTATAAAAACCATCAAAGTACAATTCCCAAAAGTTTGTACTTACTGTCAGAATGTCTACATCAAGAAATTCAATGTGCAATGGTATGTCATTCTATAAAGGGGCTTCAGCCAATTGATCAGCAATGACCTATCCCTTGATAGTTTTTCTGTCAACATACTCCATATCAAATTCACTCACTATCATAACCCATTTGGCTAGTCTTCCTATCAATGTTGACTTGCTCAACAAATACTTTAGAGGATCTATCTTTGCTATTAGTTTCATAGAATGAATCAACATATAATGTCGCATCTTCTGAGTTGCAAATACAACTGCTAGACATGTCTTATCTATTGAGGAATAATTTAATTCATAGCCAACAAGTGTTCTACTGATATAATACACTACTCTTTCTTTTCCTTCTTCATCATGGTGAGCTAAGAGAGCTCCTAATGATATGTTTGTCACTAAGATATAGAGCAACAATAGTTTCCCTTTGGTTGGTGATACCAGTACTAGAGGATTCATGAGATATTCTTTGATTTGCATAAAAGCTTCTTCACATCTTTGATCCCATTTGAATGGAATATTCTTATGTAGAAGATGGGTGAATGGACGACATTTATCTGCTAACTGAGAGAAAAATCTCTTGATTGATTGCAATATTTCTTGTAAAGATCACAATTGACTTATGTTCCTAGATGACTCCATCTCCATGATGGCTTTGACCTTTTCAGGATCTACTTCAATTCCACAAGCTGATATAATGTACCCAAGAATTTTTCCAAAGGTTACTCCAAATGCACATTTCTTTGGATTTGATCTCAATTGATATCTTTCCAACCTGTCAAAAATCTTTCTTAATATATTTAAATGTTCTTGTCTTGTATGAGATTTTATAAGTATATCATCTACATAATCTTCCAAAAATGTATGCATCATGTCATGGAAAATTGTCATCATAGCCCTTTGAAAAGTCACTCCTGCATTCTTAAGCCCAAATGGCATAACATTCTGACAATACGTTCCCCATGCATAGGTGAAAGTTGTCTTTTCTTGATCTTCAGGTGCAATTCTTATTTGATTATATCTTGAGAAACAATCCATTAATGAAAACATCTCATGTCCTGCTGATAAGTCCACAATTATATCAATGTTCGGTAACGAGAAATCATCTTTTGGACATGCTTTATTTAGATCTCTGAAATCTGTACAGACTCTTATGCTTTTATCTAGTTTTGAAACTAGTAAAATACTTGAAACCCATTCTGGATAAGCAATAGGTTTTATTAAACCCACATCTAATAGTTTCTTCATATCGGTTTTTACAAGAAGAGCAATGTGTGGATGCATCTTTCTTAGCTTTTGCTTAATTGGTTTTGCTTTTAAATCCACATTAAGATGATGCATGATAAGATCTAGATTAAGTCCTAGCATGTCTGCATAGGACCAAGCAAAATTTATTTGTCTCTGCTTAAATAATTCCATGTATTCTTTCCTCTCTTCATTTGATAATGAGGTAGCATAATGAATTATTTTAGGATCCTTTGATGCACCGATGTTTACTACTTCTATTGGTTCTATCAGGATAGCAGATCTCTCCTGAAAATATGCAGGAAGAATGTCAAACTTTCCATCTTTTGGCACCTCAAAATGGTTTTCACCATCAGATACACCATTTGTTTTCCCTTTTGATTGATCTAGTGTTGCCATGAAATGATTTTCAATAGTAGGTCTCTTTCCTTGATTTATTTCAATTTTGCAACTAGAAAGTTTGGCATTCTCCTCACTATGAGAAACGTTAGTTGATTATGCAATGGAATATATCTTAGGTGTTATGGGTTCGACAACATTAAGGTACAGAGCTAAGTCATGATCATTAGAAAAGACATTTAGTTCAGGGTTTTCTAAATTATCCCAATCAATTAGTTTAGGATGAAGAAGGGGTAAGTCATAGTCACTATCATCATTGGGTGCTTCAAATTTCATGACATAATGATCATAATTTAGCATAGAGTAGGTAATGTCATAGTTTGAATGATTTTGAGAATTGTCTCTCCCAAGCGTCTCCCAATTATTTCTAACAAAATTAGTATTAGTATTTTGTGGTTCACACTCAAATGGTTCTTCAACTAACGTTTGTCCCTTAAATGAATGGATTATATCAACACACGCGTCTTTAATAATGCAAATTCCTTCTTGATTATTTTCAAAGACTTCATTTTCATTTTGGAGTTGACATACTTGTGTACATGATAAAGAGGATTCTTTTGCTATATTTTGTCTCCTTTCAAAATCAACTTCTTCTGGACTAATAGTCAATCCTACTTGACTATTTCTTAATTCTTCTATTGTTTTGCCACATCTTGATACATCTTGTTCCTCATTTGATGAAAATATTATATTTCCAGATGCTTGATATAGCCCTATTTGTACTTCTTGTGGTGTTACTTCTTTGTCTTTGTCATTCCCTTTCCTTTGTTGTTTTGCATATGCCTCTTTTCTCTGAATTTTGAGTTCTTCTGATCTTCTTTCTAACTCCATCTTTTATTTTGTATTAAATAAGTCTTCCTTTGTAATAGTTGTTTGTTCTTCATTGTTTTCCTTACTTGATGTATTAGATAAGACATCTGGACCCCATTCATACTCATTTGAATCTATCTCTGAACCATGGTCTAGAACTACTCCACTATACCATACAGGAATGTTGCATGGTGCAAAAAGTTCCCTGATTTCTGCCATCTCTATTTTCACTGCTTCTGGAATATCTTGTTCAGATTTTGCACTTATTCATATTTCTTCAACTTGTTGACAATATTCTTCTTTACCTTTGATGGTAATCTCCTCTTCTTGCTTTTCATGTTCTTCTTTCTTCTTTTGTTTATTGGATACTATTTTTGCTGCTTAATGTAGTTTTTCTTGCCATCATTCTTCTTTAGAGACTAATTTATTTCTCCACTTTGATTGTTGATAATTATGGTGCTTTTGATTTGACTTTAGATATCCTAGTCCTGTCTTATCTTCTTTAGATTGTGAGTGGGGACAAATTGGTTCTGAAATACCTTGATGTCATTTACAAATTAGTCCTTTTCCTTCATATCCTATTTTTTGCATGATTTCATAACCTTTGCCATATTGTTCTGTGGGAATATTAACTTCTTTTGTTGATGCTATAGTTTTATCTTCATCCTTGTACAACCAACCAAGAATGACCTTGTCTTCATTTTCTTCTTCAAGAGTTCCAGCTCTAACAAATGCTCCTTTAAACATATCTTTTGATCTTTCTAATGTCTTTGATTGAATATCTGTAGGCTTTCCATATGACTTAGGTGAAAGTGGAAAATTATGTAAAGAATATTTTCCCATTCCTTCTTCATTTAATTTGAGCTTTTCCTCAAAGGTTTCCCATAACTTTTCTTGAATTTATTTGGTAGGATATACTGATTCTCTATTATGTGGAACTCTCATATCTTGTGTTGGCTTCAAATTATTGCAATATTGACTAAAATATATAATTATAGTGATCTCTTGTCCTTCATGAGGAAATTTTACACATTGATGATATGTAGAAGGAACTGCTTGCATTTTGTCAATCCATGGTCTTCCTAGAAGAATGTTGTAAGAGAGGTTTAAATCTAAAACCTGACACAATGTATTCCTTTCTACAGGTCCTATTTTGATTGGTAACACAACAGTTCCTTTAGAAGAACATTTTTCTTCATCATAAGCCTTAATGGTTATTTTCTTCTTTGGATCCACTGCATTTTTTGAACTTAATGCACAAATGTTTAAGCTGCCTCCACCATCTATGAGTACGCGTTTGACACGAGTTTCATTAATGGTGACTTCAACATGCAAGGGATCATTGTGAGGATGTTGTAAGGATGCATCATCATTTTTAGAAAATGATAAGCAATGAGGAGCTATAAGGTGTCCTACCATGTTTCGGAACTGATCTATATCCAAGTCTTTTGAAACTGTTGTTTCCACTAAAGCTTTCTCCAAAATTTCCTTATGCATAGGTGAAACTTTGAGAAGTTCCAAAATTGATATTTGAGCGGGTATTCTTTGTAATTTATCTACTAAATTGTATTGTTGTGAAGTGGATGTTGAGTCTTTTGTTATACCTGGAAAGGTAACCTTTGTTTTGCTTCTCATAATAACATTGATTGGCTCTAAAGATGGATTATCTTTAACAATGATAACATTTACCACATCATCATATGTATAAGTGTAATTCACTTTGGCTTTTCCTTTGTCATCTTTTAATTGGGATGGTTCACCTTTGTCATAATTCGGAAGTGGAGTTTTGAAAGATAGGTGTGATTCATTTGTCTTGTGGCTATCCACTGTGATAGTTCCATTATCAATTAGATCTTGGATAAGGCATTTCAATCTTTGACAATCATTTTTTTGGTGTCCTTTATTCCGATGGTAATTGCAAAAATGATTGTCATTCCACCAATTTGGCTTGACTAGTGGTTCATAACTTCTTGCTTCTGGTAAAACAATCAATTTGTTAGCAAGCAAAGTTTTTAAAGATGATTCTAATGGTTCTCCAATGTTTGTGAATTTCCTCCGAGGATTGGAGAAGAAGGACTTGGTCTTATTATTTTCTTGATTGTTATTTCTTGAGATTTGACTTGATAGATTAAAAATTGGCTGTTGTTGTTTTGTAGCACTATTATCATCATTTCCTCCATTGTTGGCATTCCTATTCTTTGACCTGAACTTGGGTTTGTCATTGTTGTTTTTGTTGTTGTTGTTGTTGTTATTGTTGTTGTTGTAGGAATTATTGAAAAGTTTTAGCTCTCCTTTTTTTACCATCGCATTCTCTATTTTTAGACCATTCTCAATCATCTTGGCAAAGGAGGGAGGACATTGCAATCTTAGTCGATAACTCATTTCATTGATAAGATTATCAATGAATATGTCCATTTTTTCTTGATCAAGCACATCTCTTGGATACCTATTAAACATGTGTTTCCATCATTGTAAGATCATAAAAGATTCACCATTCTTTTATTTAACATTGCATAGATCCAGCATTGTTATCTCATTCCTTATATTGTAGGAGTATTGTGAAATAAATCTATTCACAAGTTCTTCAAAAAGATTTGATTCCGGATGGTAATCTTGAAAACCACTCCATTGATTGCCCATTTAAACTCCTGGGAAAAAGATGCATAAGGTAAGTTTCATCATGGGCAAATTCTATGCTCATAGTAGAAAACTCACTAATGTGATCCTGAGGATCGGATTTTCCATCATATTTGTCATATTTAGGGATCTCGCAATGTTGCCAAAATGGTACCATATTCAAATTTTTATCTAAAGGATATCGGCATATATCTTTTAATGAATACTTCTTGGAGCTTGTTCCATTTTGCATATCTTGTATTTGTTGTTGTAGATTTTGTATTTGTTGAGTAAGGTTTAACAACGGATTATCCACATAGTTTCTCCTTGTTTCTTCGTAAGTTCTTTTATCACTACGCTCTTTTCTTGTGTCATCACGTTCTTTTCTCATCTCTTCATGACTTTGTTTATTCACATCTTCATTAATTAGGTCATCTATGTTCTGGGTGTTACTTGTCTCCGCATCTTGTTTCAATTTTTCTATGTTAAAGTCTTGTGGTAGTTTAGCTCCATATTTTGTCAACATCAAGAGATATTTCTCTTTTTGTTTTGCCAACAATTTTTCCATTAGTCTATCAAATTTGAAATCTTGCTCAAGGTCTCTAATGGTGCTATTGACTACTTCTTCGTCAATAGCAGCATACCCAAAATTTTGGAATATAGGATTATCTTCTTCCTCCATTTGTTTTTGTTACTTTCTAAGTTGTTCTTATTGATCTCTAGTCCAAACTGGCATGTGAATATTTCAAAAAAAATTAAAATTTCCAAAGGACAAAGTCAATAGGTGATTATTGGTTTAGGAAGATATGCTTTGTTGATTTTACCACTATTGTTTGTTCGATGTGATAAGGTGTCTCTTTGTTGAAAAGCACGTCCTTGCAAAATTTCTCTTTGTCAAACTCTGTACCGTAGCCATGTAAGTAGTGACAAAAATGATGTAGGAATGTCCTATGTTTTAATAAGATCTTGCGATTGATATACAAGAATCTTATTATTTTTGGAGTAGCTTTATAACTGAGTTTTCTTTTCTTAAGGTGATACTTAAAAGTCATATAAGCATTTGACAATTTACAAGTTTGTTTGATTCTAATGTTGGTGCAATTCTGATTTTGATATAACCTAGGTTCAAAATAGGAAAGATATATCCAAGATTATGAACATAGGATAAATTGATCAAGCTTCATGATAGAGGATTTGATTATCCTGATGAGAGACTTGACAATGATGTTTATTTTTTTGCACTTAAGATGTTTGAATCAATAGCTTGTTGAATGTTTGTGCTTATAGAAAGCTTTCAGGAATAGCCTGTTGGATTAGTGACCCAGTTGTTGAGCTAGTTTGAAAATATGTGATGGTTTAGAGACAAATTTACTCAAGAAGTATTTTCATACTAATGTTTTGACACTTTAGTTTGATCTAGTGTTCAAATGTTGGAAAGCCTTTGTATTACCCTTTTGATCAATTTTTCTGGCAATTTGTTGGATTTTTTCTCACTCATAGATGATCATTTTCATCACTTTTTAACCATTTGGAATAGAGACAAATCTACTCAAGAAGTATTTTGATATTGATGTTTTGACACTTCAGTTTGATCTGGTGTTCAAATGTTGGAAAGCCTGTGTAGTACTCTTTTGATCAATTTTTCTGGCAATTTGTTGGATTTTTGCTCACTCGTAGATGATAATTTTCTTCACTTTTTGACCATTTGGAACATGTTACAGACATAGAAGACACAATGTTTAATAAACAAAATGCACAAGCAAGTAAAAATCTTATGGCAGGCTGAGACAATAGTTGTTGAATCTCACATGGGGTTTCCCCCGAGGCTACGCTATTCAAAGCAGATATTTGGATGCTTGACCCCACTGGCTCCACCCTCGGCACTCACTTCTCTGGGGCAACCAAGTACCAATTTCCATGAAAACTCCCCATAGCAAACTTTATATCTGTACTAAGAATTGTATGTGTGTGAGCCGCTTTAGAGGTCCAACCTCCTACGCCAACAACTAGAAGGATTTTGGCAACTAGTACAAGTGGTTTTTAGTAAAGGCTTCTGGTCATGTGGCCATACATGTGGCACTTTTAGCTCTGTAAATACAAAAGGTTCCCAACCTATAGAGGTTACGCTCCATAGGTTTTATGGAGAAACATAGTGTCGGTATGAACTTATCAGCACATGTTGTTTGGGACTTTCATCACAAACATGATTTATTTTGAGTAGATTGGAAGGGCTTAGTATTAGCCCATTTCCACTTTAGGTCATTCCCCTCTCACTAGCCCCCTCAAGGCAGCTCGGGAAGGCAAGCCCTCTAAAGGATTTAATTGCTTGAAAGTAAAGAAAGCATAAAAGAGTGGGTTTGGCTTTTTGATCACCCAATTAAGGGGAGAGCATATACCTACCACTTTCGAGACATGGAATATAAGTGTTCTTTATAACTTTCCATAGCAATGTGATCTATTATCTATTTGGAGATGTTGCTCTAACAAGCATGGTGTTTATTTTATCCCTTTTAAAAGTCTACGTGCAACTATTTTAGAGAAGTTACTCAAAATGCAAGTTGCATGTTGTCAATTTATCCCCTTAGTTAAACTAAATGAGAAAGACATGATATGTTACTTTCCAAAATAGAGCTTTTAATTAACTAGGTGAGGAAATGTATAAAATTTGCCTTAAACACAATCCTATACATGCATGTTAGTAGTTTGAAAAATTTAAGTTCTTGGACATTCAGACCTACAAGAAAATTATGTCAGTTGCAAACAATCGTATTATTCTAACAAATGTGCTATCTTTCACCTCAAAAGCGCTAATCTTCCGGGCAAAAGCACTAACCTACACTACAAAAGCGCTGCCCTGTGGACTCAAAAGCATGACTTCTTTAACAAATGCGCTAACCTAGAGGATAAAAGCATTAACATGTAATGCAAATGCACAAATTTTTAGACAAAAGCACTAACCTACATGACATATGTGTTAACCTGCAATGCAAATGCGTTAACCTGTGATACAAATGCGCTAACCTATGATGCAAATGCGCTAACCTATTGAACAAAAGCACTATCAGAATTCACACATGCGTGAATCTGCATTACAAATACGTTAATTTTACTTTTGAAAGGTTTTTAAAGGTATATGCGAGGTCCATGAGCCCCACGATGGGTGCCAAAATAGAAAGACTTGAATTTCATCTTTAGAATGCTACCTATAACAAGTTAGTTTAACAAAATACCAATGGAAATGCTACAGGAAATTCAAACTCAACCAATGAAACTACATGAAATACATATGAAATAAAAATACTATTATTACCTTCATGATTTATGTCTCATTGTGTTCTAACTCCACTGTTCCTAGTCGTAGATGGTGTGCTCTCAGACAAGAACTGATAGCTTCCAAGATGGCATATGAAGAATGGAGTGATAATTGATAGTTCACAAATGCTATGATATGCAATACTACATGATTATGCTAAAATGCTAATTGCTATTTGCTTCAAGATTAAAACTCACAGATGCATAAGTTTTACAAATGATTGGCTTGCAAATTCACTTGAAGTCTAACTAGAAGACTAACTCTCTCTCAACTAAAACTCTTGATTTCATAGACTTTGAGAGGATAAGATGATGTGGCTCAGATCTGCAGATTTGGATGGCTGTGAGCAAAGGTGAAGGTTGAGAGAAAGGGGGAAGGAGAAGACAAGTGTCACTCATCTCACCTTGACTCAGTTGCTGACTGAGGGAATCTAGGGATGGTTGGAGAAAATTTAGGCATGAGAGGACAATTGGACTCAAGTCCTTCCTAAGATGTAGGGATGTTGGAGAGAATATAGAAGGAGGTTATGAAATATGTGTATGTACATAATATTTCATTAAATTTGGAGGTTGAAGATAAGTGATGAATTAATATTTAAGAAATATTAATTTCCTTAGTCACATGATGGATGAGTTGGAAAAGGGAAGATAAAGTGGAGATGGAAGGATGAGTTGGATAAGGGATTAAATAATTTAGGAAATCATTTAATATTTTGAGACTATAGGATAGAAGAATAATCATTAGATATTATATATTCGAATGATTGGAGGAGATAATTAAATATTAGATATTTAATTAATTAGAGGAATAGGATAGATGAATTAAGTAATAAAATATTTCAATTAAATTAATTAATAGAAAGACACAAAAATTAATTAAATAAATTAATCTTTTCAAATTAACTATTTAATAGAAAAATAATCATTAAATAAATATTAATTATTTATTTAATCACTCATAGCCATTTTTATGTGTATACACCACCAAATGGCCAACAATCTCTCCCTTTGGCATTGATGGCAACACTAAATGTGAAAAACATCTAAGTACCAAGAAATGTCAAACAAGTTTCCCCCTATGGAAGACAACCAACAATCCCTTGCATGTAGCTCTAAATATCAATATCTCTCCCTCTTTGAATAATATCTCTATAAAAGCTTTGAATTTGTTTTTCACATCACTATCTCTCCCCCTTTGACATCAATGCCATAAATCTGACAAAAATTTCAAAGAAAAAACATAAGCCTCTAAATCTCAAAGCTGACTACTCCCCTTGAGCATTAGCATCCCATATCAATGCTGGAAGAATAGTATCTCTAATAATGCATGTCGGATTGATGTCAAACCGCATCAATCAAGTCTCTGCCAGAGGAGAAGAAACCCCCAATCCGTCTCTCTGGTACTCAAATGATTCCTTGGATAAAGGTTTAGTGAAAATATCTGCAATATGTTCTTTAGTGTTCACATAAACCAGTTTAACTTCAATTTCTTCCACCTTCTCCTTCAAAAAGTTATACTTGATAGATATGTGATTTCTCTTAGAATGAAATACTGGATTCTTTGATATATCAATAGCAGCAGAGTTATCACAGTGAATAACTATCGGTGCATCATAATCCACCTTTATATCTTTTAACATTTGCTACATCCATAAAACTTGTGTACAGTTAGTAGCAGCCTTAACATACTTAGCTTCAGCAGCAAATAAAGAAGTACATGACTGTTTCTTGCTGATCCACGAAACTAATTTCTTTCCAAGAAAGAAAGCTCCACCGGAAGTACTTTTCTGGTCATCAACATCTCCATCTCAGTCAGCATCTATATATGCACATAAAGTAAAGTTATCATCCTTAGCATACCCCAAACCATATTTTGATGTACCTTGCAAGTATCTAAAAATCCTTTTCACTGCCATCTCATGATTTTCTCTAGGATCACTCAGAAATCTTGAAACAATACAAACAACATTCATAATGTTAGGCCTAGTCTGAGTCAAATAAAGTAGACCTCCAATCATATATTTGTATCTTGTAGGATTTACCAGTGTAGAAACATCTTTCCTTGTCAATTTCTCACTTGTAACCATAAGTGTACTTACCAGTTTAGAATCTCCCATACCAAATTTCAACAATTCCTTAGCACATTTAGTTTGATAGATAAAAATATCTTTGTCAGTCTGAGTAATCTGCAAACCTAAGAAAAATTTCATCTCACCAATCATCGACATCTCAAATTCTTTCTCCATATTCTTAGAAAATTATATGCATAATTTATCTTCACCTCCTGAAATAATGTCATCAACAAATATTTCAACAATTAGTATATCATGATTAGTGATTTTATAATATAAATTACTGTCAGCACTGCCCTTAGTAAACCAAGCTTCAAAATATATGTATCCAAACTTGCATACCAAGCTCTAGGTGCTTCTTTCAATCCATAAATCTTTCCTTATCTTGCAAACCATATCAGTATCATCTGATAGTGAAAAACCATCAGGTTGCTCAATATAAACTTCTTCATTAAGATCCCCATTCAAAAATGCAAATTTAACATCCATTTGATAAACCTTGTAGTTTTTATAAGTAGCATAGGCAAGAAATAATCTTACAACTTCAATCCTAGCTATCAGTGAAAAATTTTCTCCATAATCAATTCCTCTCTTTTGACAATATCCTTTGCAAAATAATCTAGCCTTATTCCTTATAACTTGACCATCCTCATTCAATTTATTTCTTAAAACCCATTTAGTTCTAATAACATTTTTATTTTTAGGTCGGGGAACCAAAGTACATGTGCTATTTTTCTCAATTTGATCTAATTCTTCTTCCATAGCTTTTAACCAAAATTCATCTTTACATGCCTCAATTACTGATACCAGTTCAACTTGTGAAATTAAACATACCTCATTAGTTTCCAGTCTTCTTCTTGTCGTCACTCCAAAGTTTTTATCCCCAATGATTTGATCTTCAAAAAGATTCAATCTTACATACCTAGGAATCTTCTGACTCTCTTTTCCTCTTCCTTGTTCTTCAGTTACTGTAGAAGTCTCTGATGTTGTCGAAGTAACTAGTTCAACTCTTTATTCCAGTAAAGGTGTTACTGGTTCAGATATAATCATTTCCACTGCCGATTCCTTCTCATAAACTCTGATTTGACTTTTGCTCCGCTCATCTACTTTGACATTAGCACTATCCACAATTCTTTGCAATCTCTTGTTATAACATCTATATGTTTTTCTTTCATTAGAATAACCAGTAAATATGCCTTCATCACTTCTAGGATCAAATTTCCCAATAGTATTATTGCTCTTGATATAACATTTACTACCAAAGATTCTAAAATACTTAACTGTAGGTGTATTGCCAAACCATAATTCATAAGGTGTCTTACTGGTTTATCCTTTGATATGTACTCTGTTGAATGTGTAAACTATTGTACTAACTGTTTCTCTCCAATAGATATGAGGTAGATTAGCTTCCATCATCATTGTTCTAGCAGCATCCAAGATAGTTTTGTTTTTCCTTTCCACAACTCCATTCTGCTAAGGTGTCTGGGGAGCATAAAATTGTCTTCTAATACCATGCTTGTCACAAAATTTATTAAACTCACCGGATGTGAATTCTCCACCATGATCTGATCTCAAATATTTAATCTTTAATCCTGTCTCAGTTTCCACTTTAGCCTTAAAGATTTTAAACTTTTCAAATGCTTCATATTTTTCTCTCAAAAAAGTAACCCACATCATTCTAGAATAATCATCAATGATTAGCATGAAATATCTATCACCATGAATAATTTTAACTCTAGCAGGGCCACACAAATCAGTATGAATAAGATCAAGAATATAAAATGATTTATCTCGTATACTCCTAAAAGAGGTTCTAACCTGTTTACCCATTTAACATTCTTTACATATCGGATTATAGGGCTTCATAATATTAGGTATATCTCTAACAGCCTTACTTGAACTAATCTTCAAAAAGCAAATCAAAATTCACATGAAACAACCTTTTATGCCATAACCAACTCTCATCAATCTATGTAATCAAATATGTCTTCTTACCGGAGTTGAAATGAAATATGTTACCTTTTGTCTATGTACCGGTTGCAATCCCCAAGCCAGATCTGTTAATGATTTTGCATTTTCCATCCTTGAACTGTAATTGAAATCCCTTATCTACCAATTGTTCTACACTCAAAAGATTATGCTTCAAGCCTTCAACATAATAAATATTGTCAGTATTGTTCTTACCATCCAAAAATATAGTTCCTTTTCCTTTGATCATACATGCCTTGTCATCTCTAAATCTAACTAGTCCAACATCAATTTCTTGCAAAGACAGAAACTTCCCTTTATCTCTAGTCATATGATGTGAACAACCACTGTCAATTACCCATTCATCCTTGTCCTCAATTTTAGCAGCAAGTGCCTTCTCCTCGGGCACATTCTCTTCCAGTGTCGGATCATCTTCCTTGATAGCCAAGAATACCCATTCCTTCCCATTGCTAGATCCACTACAAGATTCTTTTGTCGATTCATCATCTAAATCAGTAATGCCTTCCTCATCCGCTATGTAGCATGATTTGTCTATGTTTTTTCTTGAATCTATACTTGTTCTAATATCTAGGGTTAGGCTTAAATGATCTTTTAACTCTTTCTTCAAATCTTGAATTCCTTTCAAGACATCTAGATGCAAAATGACCAATCTTATTACATGAAAAACATTTAAAAGGTATTTTTCTTTCATACTTACTTCCTACCGATCCTTTTAGTACTCCTCTAGAAAATAGTGCTTCACGTTGCTCAAACTCATCATCTTCTCTCTTCATATCTTCTAGTTATTTTGCATATAAGAATTTCCAATATTGCTTACCGGTTGTAGATGTAGATGCATGAAAAGAAGGTTCAGTTTTCACAGCTCCAGAAGGTCCAAATTCCTCAAGCTCAAAAGAAGATAGTTTCCCAACCAAAGTATCTCTATTGACAAATGTATTAGCCATTGTTATCAACTCACTAATAGTAGTAGCCTTTATTTTATAAGCCGGTGGTAGGGCTCTCAGGACTTTAGAAACAATTTCATCTTCACTCAGAGTTCCACCACAACATTGAATTCCCATAACAATCTCATTTACTCTTTCCATGAATGTAGTAATCCTTTCATCTTCTTCCATCTTCAGGTTCTCATATCTCACTCGATAACCATCAAGTTTAGCAATATTCAGTATAAAGTCACCTTCATTAAGAGTCTGAAACTTATCCCATATAGCCTTTCCAAGTGATTTGTCTGTTAATCTCATGATTTGTTGATTAGAAAGTGCACACAAGAGGGCATCTCTTTCTCTATAATCATTCTCAAGCTCCTTGTCCAGGTTAGTCAGAGGAGGATTGCAAGATCCTAGATTATAGGGTGTGACACCATCTTGTGTGATTTCCCAAATCTCCTTTCCAAGACATCTCAAATGAGTCTCTATTCAAATATTTCATATAGTATAGTTTGTTCCTTCAAGCCTCGATATATCCCTTTGAAAGATAGCTCCATAAGAATTGGATGAACTTGAACTGTTAGTCACCATAGGATCCTCCCAAAGTGGTTAAGGTTTCTGAAGAGAAGACCGAAGCTCTGATACCAATTATTAGACGGTTCAAATAACCAAAAGACAACTGAGAGGGGGAGGGGGTGAATCAGTTGTCACATATTACCGGAAGCATTAGCAATTTAAAACTTTAATACCGGAACCCAAAACAATAATACCAGAATAGAAGTTAATCCAATTAAGCATAAACAATAATCACATAATAAAAGCCATCCACACAACAACAATATTTGTACATGGAAAACCTGGTAAAGGGAAAAACCACGGTGGGAAGCCTACCCATAGTCAAATAATACTTCTATAGTAAGTATGTGAATTACAATGAAGGGGCCTGCATTTCTAGGAAGGCCAATAGCCTAGAGCACACTGCTCATCACAAAAGGAGCCTCACTGACTACATGTAAATCCAGACTACAATCTGGAGAAGTGTTGAACTGTAAAAGATAGCATCTCTAATGCCTGAGTATAGTTCCGGTTAAGCTCAATATTGGAGGACTAAATCCTCTTACACAAACCCAATTCGATCTCCAATGATCGACCAACTCTTCTTCTTGAATGATATTATATTATTCACATATTTTATTCCTTGACCATGACCTCTTACAATAACCATGATGATCTACAATAAGATCTTACATCTTATTTACATAAACCCTCGACCATAAAAAATCAAGTCAACCACCAGACAATAAACCAATTACATAATTACAAACCATGTCGGCCTTATACCAAACAAATAATATCCAACACAAAAGACATCACAAAAATACAACAATAGGTCCTATCCATACATTACATTAATGTCGGTCCATAACCTAGATCAATCGGGACCAAGTACAGGTCCACATGCTTCAGAAATAATCTCCAAATGCCAAGTCTCGAACATGATCACCAATAGTATCCTGAAACTCCACTAGAGGTTGCACCAACACCAATTTCGCAATGCATCAAAGATCTCCACCAAAAAGCTCTGTCAGTGAAACCCTCACTGAAACCAGAAACCAATCTTCATAGCAAGCAAGATAGCATCCAATCATCAAACCGAAACCAACTGACCAAATATGAGTATGAGAATTATTAACAAGCCAATTCCATCACCAGATTATGTTGAAGTCTACCAGATCATGCCGGATCCAAGTTAACCAAAAACTACTCAACCTACCAGGACCACAAGGGTATCAGTAAAGCATCCAAACAGCTACTGTTGACATCAATGACAAAACATCAATGCAACACATAATTAGTTCCACCAAATGGCCAACACCAACTAGCTGAAGAAGGTCAAAGAGGTAGAAGCTGAGTGAGGTTGGTTGTTGGTTGTCCCACCCTTTTCCATTGTTTTCAAAGGGGGATCTAAGTTGAGCGATGTTGGCATCAAAGCCAAAGGGGGAGATTGTTGGCATTAAATTTTCATTGATGTCAACAATTGAAGTAATGCATGAGACAAAGATGTAGGATGATGAGTGTCTCAGAGGAAGAAGAGGACAAAGGCAAGGTGTTATGTGTTGTTATACAATAAACACACCATGTTATCAACAATTGAAGTGATACACTAGATAGAGATACAAGAAAGCTAAATAATTATGATAGAATTGGTGTTGTCTCTAGCTGGTTGTTAGGACTTGGAGGCAACTATGAGGCGGGGTGAATCAGCTATCTATTAATTTCAACCCAAATATAACTTAACCAAACTTAATGCATAAGATCGATAAACCAAACTTTAATGCTGGTAGACAGTTTAGCAGTTAATAACAATATTGATAAAGTTTAATGGATGAAACAGAAAGACAAATAACATACACAACACATAACATAGTTATTTGTACGTGGAAACCCTGTAAGGGGAAAAACCACGGTGGGAAACCTTACCCACAATCAGATGATACTACTGCAAATAGTATGTGTGTACAAATGGGGTCTGCACATGCAAAAAGGCCAACTGCCTAGAGCTCACTCCTCAATCACAAAATGAGAGTCACACTGACTACAATTAGATGGTTAAATCCAATGATAATATACTGCTCAAAATAGCATCTTCATATGCTAGATTCAGTATCGATTAAGGTCAGATTGTCTTCTCCAAACCTTCCTTGAATCTTCAAATGATATCTACGTGTATAGATCTGCTTATATTCACATATACCTTATTACAATCCTTTTCACATTCCTTTACATAATCTCACAAATGAGATCTTACATATATACCAAAACCTAAGACCAAATGTGTAGGTTGGCTCACTAAGATATTACAATTAAATTAATTACAAATGAATCAATATGTGATGCATGATGTCGACTCAATGAATTTACAATAATAACCAATCAATAAAACATCTCCATAACGTGTCATACTGATCTAGAATAGATAATGTTTGATGGTCCATAACCTAGACCTAATTGTCGGTAACAACAAATATGCAAACTTGATTGTACCAATAATCAAATCACCAAAACCATGTGTCCAAACAATGTCTTCAACATAACCAAGTAATCTCCAGATGATAAAAGATCATCCTTAGTGTCGGTGAACAATATAACCTGTCGGTAAACCAGATATCAGTGACTGTGCATAAGTCATTGAGCATGTCGATGAACATAACCAAGAATCTCCACAAGGATGAGTGTTGACAAGTGTTGACATCAATGACAAAACCAATGCAACATATCCATAATACCAACAATCTCCCCCTTTGGCATTGATGGCAACACAAGATGGAAAAACCATCTAAGTGCCAAAGCAGAAATTCCAAAAACCAAAAACCAACAATCTTCCAAAGAGATCATTAACCAAAAATCTAAATACAGATACAGAGAGTAACAATCTCTCCCTCAATGAATAATCTCTCCCCAAAGGATAATGTGTTTTTCCATAGATATCTCTCCCCCTTTGACATCAAATGCCAAAGCAATACAAAACCAAATACAATCAATTCATAGAACTTGTTACAAATACCAATTGTTATAACTAAATTTATTCAATCTACTCCCCCTGAGAAGTAGCTCTCCTTCATCAAAGCTAGAAAAAAGATTTCTTTGTTAATTTTTTCAGTCTAATGCCATGCTCCAACTGTCTAAGTCTCTACCAGTGAGGGTATAACTCCAAGTTGTTCTCTCAGATATTCAAAAGTTTCCTTAGGCAAAGGCTTAGTAAAGATCTCTGCAATCTGCTCGTTAGTATTCACATAAACCAATTTCACTTCTTTTGCATCAACATTCTTTTTCAGAAAATTGAATTTGATAGAAACATGTTTAGTTTTAGAGTGAAATATCGGATTCTTTGATATATCAATTGCTACCATATTATCACAATAAATGATTATAGATTCTTTGTATTTTACCTTTATGTCCTTCAACATTTGCTTAATCCATAATACCTCTGTACAATTAGTTGTTACTACAACATATTCTAATTCTGTTGTTGATAGTGATGTACAACTTTGTTTCTTGCTCAACCATGAAATTAGTCTGCTGCCAAGAAAAAATGCTCCACCAGTGGTGCTTTTTCTGTCATCTACATCTCTTGCCCAATTTGCATCTGTGTATGCACATAAATCAAAATTTTCATCTTTAGGATACCATAAGCCAAGATTTGTTGTGCCTTGTAGGTACCAGAAAATCCTTTTTACTATTGATTCATGATTTTCCTTAGGATTACTCTGAAATCTTGAGATGATACATACTGCATTCATAATATTAGGTCTTGTTTGTGTGAAATATAGTAAACCTCCTATCATAGACTTGTATCTTGTAGGATTAACAAGTGTTGATTCATCCTTCAATGATAGTTTATCAGTTGTAGTCATAGGTGTACTTACCGGTTTAGAGTTTTCCATGCCAAATTTCTTAAGTAATTCCTTCAAGTACTTTGATTGATTTATGAATATACCTTTATCAGTCTGTGAAATCTTCAATCCTAAAAAGAATTTTATCTCTCCAATCATAGACATTTCAAATTCTTCCTGCATCTTATTAGAAAAGTCTTTACACAATCCATCTTCTCCTCCAAAAATAATATTATCAACAAAAACTTCAATAACCGTGATGTTATCATTAGTAACTTTGTAGTATAAGTTGTTGTCAGCATTACCTTTAGTGTAACCAAGCTTCAAAAGATATTTGTCCAATCTAGCATACCAAGCTCCAGGAGCTTGCTTCAATCCATGTAAAGCTTTCCTTAACCCGCAAACCATATCTTTGTCATATGTCAAAGAAAATCCATTAGGTTGTTCAATGTAAACTTCCTCTTCAAGATCACCATTAAGAAATGCACATTTAACATCCATTTGATATACTTTATAGTTCGTCTGTGCTGCAAAAGCTAAGAATAATCTGATTGTCTAAATTCTAGCTATCGGTGCAAAGGTTTCATTGTAATAAATTCCTTCCTTTTGTGAATATCCCTTACACACTAATCTTGCTTTATTTCTGATTACCTTACCATCTTCATTAAGTTTATTTCTGAATACCCATTTAGTTCCAATTACATTTTTGTCTTTAGGTCGGGGAACTAATGTCCATGTGTTATTCTTTTCAGTTTGTTACAATTCATCTTCCATAGCCTTAATCCAATGTTTATCTTCACATGCCTCATTAATAGTTGTTGGTTCAATTTGAGAAATTAGACATACCTCTTCATTTTCTAGTCTTCCTCTAGTCATAACTTTTTGATACTTATTCCCAATTATCTGACTTTCAGAGTGATTCAATCTTACATACCTGGGTGTATTCACTTGTTGTTGTTCTTCAGTCACTGTGGAATTCTCAGATGATGTCAGTGTGACTGGATCAACATTCTGTACCAGTGTATTCATTATAGGTTCATTTGTGATAATCTTAACTGTCGGTTCAGAGTCTATAGACCTTCTAAACTATTCATCAATCTTCACATTTGCACTTTCAATGATTTTCTGTAATCTCTTATTAAAAGATCTATATGTCTTGCTCTTAGATGAATAACCAAGAAATATTCCTTCATCACTTCTAGGATCGAATTTTCCAATATAATCATCTCTCCTAATATAACATTTGCTTCCAAATATTCTGAAATATTTAAGAGTAGGCGTATTACCAAACCATAGTTCATGAGGGGTCTTACTGGTTTCACCTTTGATGTGAACTCTGTTGAATGTGTAAGCAATTGTATTAATGACTGCTTCTCTCCAATACACATGAGGTAGGTTTGCTTCTGATATCATGCTTCTAGTTGCATCCAAAATAGTTTGTTCTTCCTTTCCACAACTCCATTTTGCTAGGGTGTTCGAGGTGTTGATAATTATCTTCAAATTCCATTCACTTCACAGAATGTATTAAATTCCTTAGATATGAATTCACCTCCTTGATCTGATCTCAAACATTTGATTTTCTTACCGGTTTCATTCTCTACCACCACTTTGAATAGTTTGAATTTCCCAAAAGCTTCTGATTTCTCCCTAAGAAAAGTAACGCAACACATTCTACAATAATCATCAATGATTAGCATAAAATATCTATCTCCTTGTAAACTTATAGTTCTTGTTGGACCACATAAATTAGTATGAATTAATTCAAGAACATTATTGGATTTTTCTAGAATACTCTTAAAAGTTTCTCTAACTTGCTTTCCAAATTGACATTCCTTACATACCGGATTGTGAGGTTTAACAATCTTAGGTAAATCTCTTACTATCTTAGTTGTACTGATTTTCAAAATGCAATCAAAATTTACATGGAATGGTCTCTTATGCCATAACCAACTTTCATCAATATGTGCAATCAAGCATGTCTTCTCATTGTTATTCAAATGAAAGATATTACCTCTAGTCTGATTACCGGTTGCAATTTCCAAACCAGTTCTATTCATGATTTTGCATTTACCATTCTTGAATTGTAATTGAAATCCCTTTTCAACTAATTGACCAACAATCAAAAGATTATGCTTCAAACCTTCAACATAGTAAACATTATCACTATTGTGCTTACCATCAAAAGATATAGTGCCTTTTTCCTCTAATCAAACAAGCTTTGTCATCTCCAAATCTTACTAGACCTCCATTGTATTCCTGAAAGGTTAAGAATTTACTCTTATCATTAGTCATATGATGTGAACATCCAGAATCAATGATCCATTCATCCTTTTCTTCAATTTTAGTTGCCAGGGCTTGCTCTACAAGTTGAACAGTAGGTGGTGGTTGATCTTCTGTTATTGCAACAAAAGCCCATCCATTGTTTGTCGGTTCCTTGTCAGAATCATCGATAACTCCTTCATCAGCAAAGTAGCATGATTTGCCTCTATTCTTCTTAAATTTGTATCTCTGATATTCAGGGTTAGGCTTATATGTTCTTTTAGCTTCTTCTTTCAATCTTGCATGTCTATCAGGACACCTAGATGCCATATGACCAATTTTATTGCAGTTAAAACATTTAAATGGTGCTTTACCTTCATACTTACTTCCAACTGGACCTTTAGGCATTTTCCTTGCAAATAGTGCTTCAAGCTCTTCAATTTCTTCATTCTCTCTTCTGATTTCTTCAAGTTCTCTAGCATATAGTGCTTTCCAATCAAATTTTTCAGATGATGATGATAATGTTGCAGATGATGAAGCTTTGAAAGCCAAATTTGTCTTAATTGTAGCAATAGGACCAAATTCCTCAAGTTCAAAAGCTGAAAGTTTTCCTACCAAAGTATCTCTATATATTGATACATTAGGCATTGTTCTCAATTCATTAATAGTAGTTACTTTCATATTGTATGCCGGTGGCAAAGCTCTTAAAACTTTAGAAACAATTTCATCTTCACTTAAAGATCCTCCACAACATTGTATACCCAAAACAATTTCATTAACTCTTTCCATAAAAGCATAAATCCTTTCATCTTCTTCCATTTTCAGATTTTCGTACTTGATCTGGAAGCATTATAATTTTGCAATTTTGATAGTGGTATCACCTTCATTCAATGTCTCTAATTTATCCGAAATAGCTTTAGCAATAGATCTATCTGATAATACCATGATTTGTTGATCTGACAATGCACTCAAAAGTGCTTCTCTTGCTTTGCAATCATTCTCCTAATCTTTAGCCAAGGTTGGTGGATTAGGTTGACTTTGAGTAGGACCAACATAGCCATTCTTTGTAACATCCCATATGTCTTTTCCAATGCAATTCAGATGAGTCTCCATTTTGATCTTCCATATGCCATAGTTAGCTCCATCAAGCTTCGGATTGTCCTTCCTGAAATAGTTAGTTGCCATAGAATCTCCTCAAGCTGTTAAACTTTTGCAAAAAGAGGACTATGCTTTGATACCAATTCTTAGGACCTGAAGGCAACTGAGAGGGAGGGCTGAATCAGTTATCTATTAATTTCAACCCAAATATAACTTAACCAAACTTAATGCATAATATCGGTATGTTGGATATCCTTAGCATATGGTGAACTGTTATGTTGATATGATGATAATATATGTTGTCAATGATGTCAATAAGTGTAAGTGAATCGGTATGCAGATTGAAGAAGTTGGTGAACTAGTATGAAGAGGCATGAGGAGATTCAGTGACCCAGTGTCAGGGTTTCACTAAGTGTGATTATCGGTTGGTAGTCTCAGCTCTATTGTTATTGGTTTGGTGATCTAGCTTGTGTGATGAACCAATGATACTCTGTGATCGAGGTGTCGTGTCAACTTTGTGCGCATGAAGGATTGAGGCATAAGAAGATCGACCACATTTGAAGTCTACCTCGGGAATGATCATTCTTCTTAGTGGCATAAGAAGAAAGTGTGATGGGTTATTGTCCCATGAGTGGTGATGAATGAACAATGCAAATTGTCTTGTGATTTGTTTGAAATTGTAATGCTCTATGCAATATGTTCGGACGGTCAGGATTGGACCACTTGTGTTGTAAAGCTAAGCATCTTAAGGTTTAGGGTTTATGCTACCGACCTATCTATTATCTATAAGGTCGATGATGTTTGTATTGGAAAGTTGTTAGCAAATGTTGTGTGTGTATGTATCCAAGTGAAGAGATACTTGATACTTGCCAGACCTGTAAGAGGGAAAACTGCAGTGTGTTTGCAGAGTAGAGGATATGAAAAGGATCTTCCTTAGCATATAGTGCTATTATCATATCAGAGTTTTTACCTGTTGTCTTCTAATCATTTCAACGGATGGAAAATCCCTTTACCGAGTAGCTTTAACAAGCTTATTGTAAAACCTATAACCAGGTGACTCAAGATCATTGAGTTCTTTAAATCCTCTAGCGAGGTAATCTTTAACAGGGTTTCAACCTTTAACAGGGTATATAGCCATCCCATAACCGGGTGATCTCTAACAGGATCAGTTCCTAACAAAACCTTACTGTAAAGTCTTTAACCAGACTAGGCTCCTAACAGGGTGAGCTTCAAAAGAGTTCAAAACAAGCTTGTGGGTATTCATTCCCATCGTGGTTTTTCCCATTTGGGTTAGGGAGTGAAAAATTTGTGTGTTATGTGTTATGCATTTTCATGTGATGTTTATGAAGTATTTGGTTGAAGGATTTTGCATGCAGGGTTAATAGGTTATGGTATTTTTAGTATACCACATGCATATGTTTATGAGTGAAGTTTGTGTTGCATAATTGATCATATTTCAAGTATTCAGAACTATCAGTTTATGGTGTTTAGTGTCTTATTGTGTTTAACCAGTATCGCCATGGTTAAGTTCAATAATGGTGATAACCAATTGGTTTTCCTTTAGCTAGATAAGTTGTTAAGTGAGTTTTTATCTGTACTTATTCACCCCCCCCCTCTCAGTACTGGTTGTATTATCTGTTGTTCATCATTATTCATCAATTGCCATCAGAGTGCCTCCAAGTCCTCGGTGATAAAAGCTTAATCGCTTGAGGTAAAAGATCATGTTGTAATGATGAAGAGGGAAGGTCCTAAGTTCAATAGAGACAACTTTAAGATATGGAAGGACAGAATGAAGATTTACATCAATAGTACGGGTGCTCAACACTAGAGCTATGTTGAGAATACCTTTGTGACTCCCACTGGCACTCTGATTGATGATTAGAAGATAGAATTCGAGGAAAATGGGCAAGTCATCGATGCCCTTATCAGCAGCTTGTTAGAAATTGAATTTATTGATGTTCAGGACAAGGACACACCTAAGGATGTATGGGATGTACTGGAAAACATCTATGGTGGTGATGAGCATGTAAAGAAAGCTAAGGAAGAAAGCCTTAGAGGTAAATTTGAGGATAGGAGGATGGTTGAAGGTGAAACCATTCAACAGTATGGTATGAGGATTAAAAATATGGTTGGTGATATCAAAAGCACTGGTGGAACTATTGATAATACCACTATTGTTATTAAAGTTCTTAGATCATTATTACCAATCTATGCAATCAGAGTTGCTACTATCCAGGAGCTAAGGTCTATTGATAAGACAAAGGTATCCCTAGATTCTATTATTGCAAAATTAACTGCATATGAGTTGAATAGCTATGATGGTAGTGTTCAGAAGACTGAGTCGGCCTTTAAAGCATCTACTGCACCATCTAGAAAAGGAAAAGAAACTAGTACCAGTTATGAATCCAGACAATGCAAAGAAATGGATGATGAAGAGATTCTGATGGAGTTTGAAGCACTTCTTGCTAAAAGACTTCCGAAGGGAACTGGGAAGTATAGAGGTAAACTTCATTTTTGAAATGTTTTTCATACAACAAGATAGGATATATAGCTGTTAATTTCCCTAACAATGACAATAAGGATAAACCAGAGAGGTTCAGAAAATATAAAAGTGGAAATAGAAGAAATTGTCTAGTTGTTGTGGATGAAGGTGTCACTGATGAAGAATGAGAGGATGAAGAAATTGAAGACATAGTGTTTGTAGCAATAAAGGAAGAAGTGTCCGACAAGAAAGCTCTAGTCTCTTGCATTGACAATTCCAATAAGTGGATAATTGATAGTGGTTGTTCTCATCATATGACTGGTGACTGGAGAAAGTTTCTATCTTTGGAAGAATATGATGGTGGTGTTGTCAAATTTGGCAACAATGCACCATGCTTGGTAAAAGGTAAAGGATCCATTTCACTGAATGGAAAGAGCAATGCAGATAATGTCTATTGGGTAGAAGGCCTTAAGCATAACCTTTTGAGTGTTGCTCAGCTGAATGACAAAGGATTAATTCTGGAATTCAAAAGTGGAATTTGCAGTATAATTGGGAAGAGTGGTGAAGTTATTGCGACTGGTAAGTAGACTAGAGGTAACCTATTTTAGTTGAATTCCAAGATAAGTTGGTGTCTAATGGCTAAATTTGATGACAATTGGATATGGCATAGAAGACTGTATCATATGAACTTTGACAACATTGTTAAAGCTGGTAAGATCAAGGTGGTAAGAGGATTACCATTGTTGGACAAACCTGAGAATTCTTTGTGCAGAGAATGTCAACTTGGGAAGATGTCTTCCTCAACTTTCAAAGGTAAGTCTTCTCAGTAGAAAATTTACTTGATCTTGTGCATACTGATTTGTGTGATCCTATGAAAACTAGAAGTATTCAAGGAGATAGGTATTTTATGATTCTTATTGATGACTGCTCAATAATGATGTGGGTCACATTCTTGAAAGATAAATCTGAAGCATTTGGAAAGTTCAAAGCTTTCAGAGCATTAGTAGAGAAAGAAAGTGGTAAAAGGATAAAATGCCTGAGAACTAATCAAGGTGGAGAATTCACTTCTGATGAATTCAATAAGCATTGTGAAGATAACGGTATTAAGAGGCAGCTATCTACCCCAAGAACACCACAATAGAATGGCATAGCAGAAAGAAATAACAGGACTGTAGTTAAAGCGGCACGAACAATGTTGATCCAAGGAAAGGTTGCTCACACTTTTTGGAGAGAAGCGGTGAGCACTGCAATCTACACTATGAATCAGGTACTCATTAAGAAAGGCAAAAATAAAACTGATGCAGAGCATCTATCACAAATCATAAAACCTTCATTCAAGGGTAAACTTTAAACTTGAATCAAGAGACATATAAAAAGATAAATCACTCTTCTCAACTTCAAACCAATTTCAAAGGTTATATTACATCCTTAAAAACCTTCATTCAATATTTCAGATCATAACATTCACCATAACATGAGAGAACAAATTCTTTATTGCCATGGAATACCCTAGTTTAGGGTTTCATCCCTTAACAACTATTTTCACCAAAATGATCACAAAATATTCAATTATTAACCAAATAAAGTAAGACAAAAAGCACTGGAAATAAGATTTAGAGACCTTTCCAACACATATATCCTTTCTTTAATATTATCCCTCATGTGGCCACACCAAATGCTACAACCGGGTTGTTGCTGCCTTCACCAATCTGCTTTTCACCATGAACTGTAACAAACAGACATCAATAACATTTTCCATGTTTCTCATAAAGAAAATCGCTTTGGTCATAATTTATCTTACTGAGTTAAACAAGTTCTCTCAAAATTATAACCAGATCCAACGGTTGAATCAAAATTTATGATCATTTTCCCAAAACTAGGTAACCCTTGGTAGGGTTTTGACAATCATTGAAAAAACAAACATATCTTGCCAAATGCTCCTCAAAAATGCACAATAAATGATTCATCTAAAATATATTTCATCAATATATCATTAAATAACACCTACATATAAAAATTACATCAAATGTGATCCTCCATGGATCTATGACAGCCATAGATTCCTTAAAACCTCATGACAGTTTGAGGGTTTGATGGATAATCTTTGTCAAATCCCCTCCAAACTGATCTCCCTTCTTGATTTTGACCAAACATGGTTTTATAAACCATTTAAATCTCCTTTATAACTACTCCAACCACCTCATAACCAATGTATTTCATTTTTACACTTTTGTTGTACTTTTTGGCAATATTGCAACTTTGCAATTTTTACAATTTTTGACATAAATGACTCTAACTCTTACATGGACACTTTTAAAACTTCAATATGGAACAAATATGATTTCTTTGGACAAAATGGTTCATTTAGCCTTACATATTATGATTCAATTGACTCAAATAACCTTAATACATTATGAATGACTCAAATACAATAAATTGTTCATATTATGACTTTTGACCTCCTCGCATGCTTGTGTGCTTAGGTGCCTCTGCACCAAAAACCCCTTATGAGTATTGGACAGGGAAAAATCCCACTTTGAGTTACTTTAAAGTGTTTGTTAGTAAGTTCTATATCAAGAGAGGTGAACATTTGAGAAAATTTGATGCAAAATGTGATGAAGAAATATTTCTGGGATATTCCATCAAGAGCAAAGCTCTCAAGTGCTACAACAACAGAACCCGGAAGATTGTTGAAAGCATCAATGTCAAGGTTGATGAATCCCCTAAGGAACATAAGGTAACATGCAGTGAAGAAGTAGAAGATGAACAGAGTATAGCCTTCTAGGAACCAGTTAAGAAAGAAACTTGTAAAGATCTTAGTGTTCCTATAGAAGCTGCAGTAAGAGAAGAAGAAGAGGTCAGTGAAGAAGAAGAAGAAAAGCTAGCAGATCAGGCTAGAGTCATTCCCAGATATGTGAAGTTGCATCATGATCCAAATAAAATCATAGGAGATAAAGATGCAGGGATACTCACTAGAATAAAAGTGAAAGATAACTCTTGCATGATTTCTGAATTTGAACCCGACTTCCAGAGAAGCTCTTACAGATGAAGATTGGATTAAAGCAATGGAAGATGAGCTAGATCAAATAGAAAAGGATGCAACATGGTCTTTGGTGCTCAGACCCAAACATAAAAATCTCATAGGTACCAAATGGATCTTCAGGAATAAGTTGAATGAAGAAGGCACAGTTGTCAGGAACAAGGCTAGCCTTGTATGCAAGGGATATGCTCAGGAGGAGGGAGAAGACTATGGAGAAACTTTTGCTCTTGTGGCTAGGCTAGAAGGTGTTTGAATGCTACTTGCATTTGTAGCATTTAAGGGATTTAAGGTTTATCATATGGATGTGAAGTTTTCTTTTCTGAATGGAATCCTATAAGAAGAAGTGTACATAGAGCAACCAGAATGGTTTGCCTTATCAGATGATAGTGACATGGTGTGTAGATTACACAAAGCCCTGTATGGACTGAAACAGGCACCTAGAGCATGGTATGAAAGACTAAACTCTCATCTTGTGAAGATTGGATTTCAGAGAACAAGTGAAGATAGCAACATCTACTTGAAATCAGAAGGTGATCAGATTCTGATCTGTGAAGTGTTTGTGGATGACATAATCTTTAGAGGAGATGATAAAATGAGTCATGCGTTTGCAGATGAAATGAAGAAAGAATTTGATATGTCTTTAATAGGAGAGATAAAATTCTTCATTGATTTACAGATTCAGCAAATGAAAGAGGGTATCTTTATTACCTAGTCCAAGTATGTCAAAGAGGTATTGAAGACTTTTGGCATGGAGGAAAGAAAACCGATTAGTACACCGATGGTAACTGGCTGTAAATTGACCAAGAAAGATGATTCAACACTGGTGAATGAACATCAGTATCAGTCAATGATCAGTAAACTGCACTATATGGTGCACACCAGACTGGATATTGCTCATGTAGTAGGCATAGTAGCTCATTTTTATAAATGTCCAAGAGAATCCCACTTGGTAGCTATGAAGAGGATTCTTAGATATCTAGAAGGAATAGTTGATTATGGATTGTGGTATCCATATAATGGTGACTATGATCTCAAAGTATATACCGATGCTGATTGGGTAGGTAATGTGGATGATCGAAAGAGCTTAACTGGTGGAGCATCCTTTCTTGGTGGAAGATTAGTATCGTGGACAAGCAAGAACAAAAGTTGTACTTCTCAATCTATAGATGAAGCAGAATATGTGGCAGCATTTATGAACTGCACTCAAGCAATTTGGATGAAGCATGTATTGGAAGGTTTCAAGGTACCTGTATCTAAACTAGTGAACATATTTTGTGATAACACAAGTGCAATAAACATTTCCAAGAATCTAGTATTCCATGCTAGAACTAAGCACATTGAGCTTAAGTGTCATTTCTTGAGAGAGAAAGTTTAGAGTAAGGAGGTTGTATTACAACATGTTTCCAGTAAGGAGCAGCTAGCAGATATATTCACTAAACCCTTACCGAAGACTACATTTACCTATTTGAGAGGTGAATTAGGGGTTCTGCCCCTTCATGAAGTCAACTAAGGTTGTGTTCTCTACATCAATCAAGTACTACAAATGAAAAACCCTTCAGGGTTGATGTGTTGAAGGATGCTACTCCTTAGGGGGAGCAGCGTAGTAGATTTTGGAAGCTTATGACTCCACTTTGGAATTATTGTCAAAGGGGGAGAAGATATCTGATAATGTAGATACACTGGTCTATGAGGTTTTCAGTTGCAATGCTACACTGAGTATTGCCATCAATACCAAAGGGGGAGATTGTTGGATATCCTTGGCATATGGTGAACCGGTATGTTGATATGATGATAATATATGTTATCATTGATGTCAATAAGTGTAAGTGAACTGGTATGAAGAGGCATGAGGAGATCCAGTGAACTGGTGTCAAGGTTTCACTAAGTGTGATTACTAGTTGGTAGTCTCAGCTCTATGGTTATCGGTTTGGCGATCCATCTTGTGTGATGAACCGATGATACTTTGTGATCAAGGTACCACATCGGCTTTGTGCACGTGAAGGATTGAGGCATAAGAAGATTGATCATGTTTGAAGTCTACCTTGGGAATGATCATTCTTCTTAGTGGCATAAGAAGAAAGCATGATGGGTTACTGATTCCCATGAGTGGTGATGAATGAATGATAGAGATTGTCTTGTGATCTGTTTGAAATTGTAATGCTCAATGCGATATGTTTGGATGGTCAGGATTGGACCGCTTGTGTTGTAAACCTAAGCATCTTAGGGTTTAGGGTTTAAGCTACTGACCTATCTATTATCTATAAGGTCGTTGATGTTTGTATTGGAAATTTGTTGGCAAATGTTGTGTGTGTATGTATCTGAGTGAAGAGATACTTGATACTTGCCAGACCAGTAAGAGGGAAAACTGCAGAGTGTGTTTGTAGAGTAGAGGATATGAAAAGGATTTGCCTTGGCATATAGTGCTATTATCATATCAGATTTTTTACCTGTTGTCTTCTAATCATTTCAACAGCTGGCAAATCCCTTTACCGGTTAGCTTTAATATGCTTATTGTAAAACCTGTAACCAGATGACTCAAGGTCATTGAGTTCTTTAAATCCTCTAGCAAGGTAACCTTTAATAGGGTATATAGCCATCCCTTAACCGGGTGATCTCTAACAAGATCAGTTCCTAACAGAACCTTATTGTAAAGTCTTTAACCAGACTAGGCTCCTAACAGGGCAAGCTTCAAAAGAGTTCAAAACAAGCTTGTGGGTATTCATTCCCACCATAGTTTTTCCCATTTGGGTTTCCATGTGAAAAATTTGTGTGTTATGTGTTATGCATTTTTCATGTGATGTTTATGAGGTATTTGGTTGAAGGATTATGCATGTAGGGTTAATAGGTTATGGTATTTTTAGTATACCACATGCATATGTTTATGGGTGAAGTTGATGTTGCATAATTGATCGTATTTAAAGTATTCAAATCTATCAGTTTATGGTGTCTGGTGTCTTACTATGTTTAACCAGTATTGCCATGGTTAAGTTCAATAATGGTGATAACCAGTTGGTTTTTCTTTAGCTAGATAAGTTGTTAAGTGAGTTTTTATCTATACTGATTCACCCCCCCCTCTCAGTACTAGTTGGGGTATCTATTGTTCATCATTATTCATCATGGTAAACTAAACTTTAATGTCGGTAGATAGTTTAGTAGTTAATGACAGTACCGGTAAAGTTTAATGCATGAAACAGATAGACAAATAACATACACAACACATAACACAGTTATTTGTACGTGGAACCCTGTAAGGGGAAAAACCACGATGGGAAACCTTACCCACAATTAGATGATACTACTGCAGATAGTATGTGTGTACAAATGGGGTCTACACATGCAGAAAAGCCAACTGCCTAGAGCTCACTACTCAATCACAAAATGAGAGTCACACTAACTACAATTGGATGGTTAAATCCAATGATAATGTACTTCTCAAAATAGCATCTTCATATGTTGGATTCAGTACCGGTTAAGCTCAGATTGTCTTCTCCAAACCTTCCTTGAATCTTCAAATGATGTTTGCATGTATAGCTCTGCTTATATTCACATATACCTTATTACAATCCTTTTCACACTCCTCTACATAATCCCACAAATGAGATCTTACATATATACCAAAACCTAAGACCAAATGTGTAGGTCGGCTCACTAAGATATTATAATTAAATCAATTACAAATGAATCAATATGTGATGCATGATGTCACCTCAATGCATTTACAATAATAACCAATCAATAAAAAATCTCCATAATGTGTCGTGTTGATCTGGAATAGATAATGCTTGCCAGTCCATAACCTAGACCTATTTGTCGGTAACAACAAATATGCAAACTCGATTGTACCAATAATCAAATCACCAAAACCATGTGTTCGAACAATGTCTTCGACATAAACAAGTAATCTCCAAATGATAACAGATCATCCTCGGTGTTGGTGAACAATATAACCTACCGATAAACTAGATACTAGTGACTGTGCATAAGTCACTGAACATGCTGGTGAACATAACCAAGAATCTCCACAAGGATAAGTGTTGACAAGTGTTGACATTAATGACAAACCAATGCAACACATCCATAATACCAACATTGGCATAGGTTGATCAAAGAACAATGAGAACAATGCAAGCAAGTTGGATAAGTATGGAGCGTTCACTAGGCAAACTAGATGGACTCACAAAAAGTGTAATAGTGATTGCATAATGTACTGTGCTCATCACCAAAACTATCTCTATTTCTCAGGTGAGACATTAATTGCTACTGAGGTAGCTGTGAAATCATGACAAGCCTTCTAGGGTTCTATAGGAAGCAAGGGAGAACACATTGTGTTTATCACCAGAGTGAAGATAGAGATGAGAGAGTTATCATTATTTCATAAGTCAACACTCTGCATTGACCAAGGCGACTATAAAACTTTGACAAGGGAAGGTAACAAAACATTGTTTTTAGCGCCAAAGTGAAAATGTAGAAGAAAGGACTATCACTATTTCATGGGTCAATGCTCGACATTGACCAAGGTGGCTGCAAAACCGTGATAAGAGAGGCAGATAACACAAAGTCTTTATCGCCATAGTGAAGATGGAGAAGAGAGTGTTGTTCTTTTATAGGTCAACTCTTTGCATTGACCAAGGCAGTTGTGAAACTACGACAAGAGAAGAAAATGACAAACTAGGTTTATCGCCATAGTAAAAATAGAGAAGAAAGATTTATCGTTGTTTTTCTGGTCAATAGATTTTGTTGACCAAGGGTGTTATGAAACCACAAAAAGAGATGTAGATAGCACATCGTGTTTATTAGCATAATGAAGACAAAGAAGAATATGCTTCACTATTTTGTAGGTCAACTGACTGCATTGACCAAGGTGGTTGCAAATCCGTGAAAAGTGAAGCAGGTATATTTTGTGTTGTTGAAAATGAGATGGGTATTTCACCTAATGCCGACTCATAAGTGACCCACGTGGATCTTTGACCAATTTTGACCTGACAACATAAAAGGAGATGTGGATCATGTGGTAGCTACATGACAAATCAATTTCTATCTATTCAAAGAAGAGGTATTGCTTACAAAGAAGGGATACATGGACATGCCAAATGTGGTAGTTTGCAATCCAATCAGAACTAATCACAAATACGATTGAGAGGTGGTTGCATTAAATGCTTATGCATGTAGAACATGTAAATGACTAGTTGAGTGGCTTGAGATGCCTAGATGATCTTCAATCAACAAGATATCACAGTTATGAGAAGATAAAAAAACCTTTAGTTGACAAGACATCAAGGGAGTGGACATGTGAAGATTACTAAAGATAGTAATCTGAACTCAGAGATTGATCTGAGGAAGGAAGAAGATGTAATTAATGATGGTAGCCAATCAGCCTATAAGGCAGATTTCTTAGGGGCTCGAAAAGATCATTTTTTTAATTTTTCTTCTTGGAGGGAAAATCCTAGGGCTACGTAGATGACCACCAAGTGGAGTTAGTTGACTTAGAAGTTGAGTGATATAGTAAGTGATAGTTGCAAGCATACAGAAAAGGGTAGAAGAAAGGTTAAAAATAGAAAATACATAGAACTAACAAAGAGGGGACATAGATAAGAAGCTTCAGCAAGCGTGTAAAACACAGTGGCGAACAGGTGCAAAGCCCAAAAATCCATTAGTACATAAAAGATGATCAAAAGGCGGAAGCAAATTGTAGGTGTGTCCTAATGAGCTAAAATAATAGCTCTTTTATTTTTATGACTAATTAGTTTTTCCTATGTTTTAAGTTGCATATTGACGTAGTGTTTGAGTCATGTGATGTATTAAAGTTTGACTATGTGTATTCTGAATGATAACTAAACCCATTAAACCCTGTATTGTTTTGACCTAATATTCTTGTTGTCATGTAGATCATCATAGGTAATATCATGTGTGGATGTATAAATGTTATGATTAATTGAAATAGATATATATGTGTGCTTATATGTTCTAACCTTTAAATGCAGGAGTAAATAAGTTGCTACAGAAGCGGTTATTTTAAGCCAGATGGAGAATCACGTCATGAAGGCAATTGGAGACATTTCAGGGTGATTAAACATTTAAAATAGCAGAGAAGATGGTGTGCAAAAGAATCAGCAAAGGAATAGCAAGGTGATACCAGATTTATTTATTTTTGTCTCCAGCAAGTATCAATCTAGTAAACACCACCATGCTATATTCTTGGTTGCGGTTTAGTTAGGTTCCAAGTTTTCTGTGGATTAACTTCTTCTCCTTGTAGTCATAAATATTTTCCACCTAATTTCATGGGCATGATATAGGTAGTGGGAAGTTTTTTATAATTTTCTTATAAATAAGAACCTGAACCTCTTCTCAAAGGTTAGACAGTGTTTTCCAAAATTAGAAGCATTTCTCTTATCTCATGTGTTGTATCAACTTTTGGAAATAACGAATAAAAGCTATGTTATTCTGAGTATATAGAATCATCTTTGAAGTCTGGATACACTCATCCAAGGGGGCCCACTTGGTGATTATTCCAGTGTGTTTGTTAGATTAAGTTTCATTTTTGCTGTAGTAGATGTTCTAGCGACTGACTATTCCTGCAGCCACTGGAACCAGATCCTACGACTATTCCTGTAGACAAAGTAATTCATGTTTGTCAACTCTGAACTTAGTTAACAGTTATTTAGTTAGAATCTTATGGTAATGTTAAGATTTCTTGTAGCCATTCAGTTGTTATATTTTCACTTGTTTATTTAAAATATACTTAGTTGTTGCAGTAGTGCAGAATGATTATCATGGGAACTTAGTGCATATACAATGCAGACCCATTTCAAGTAATACATCTGTGGGTTGACAAGTATATGAACTTTAGTCATGGAGATGATACCTACTCAAAATGGATGACCAATCTTTGGGTTAAGACTTTAGCTCTAGTTATTGTTCCTATTGGCTAGGCAAACATTTTTAGCATCGTTATCGGGGATGGTGTCAAACTAAGAACCTGTCATAGTTATGAATTTTAAGTTTTCAATATAGTTGTTTTTGATAGCTTAGTTTGTTTTAAGTAATTCTTGTGAATCTACATGCATAGATGAAGAAGAGATACTCAAGGTAGATTCCTTCCTAACCATCCTGATCATACAAGACTCAATCCGTATGAAGCACCAGATGTGAATCCTTTTGCTGCACTTTACCAAGCCCTAGATGATTTGAACCCGCTTGAATTTGAACTTTCTAAGAATAGCCTTCATTTTCTCTTTGGACCTCCTAAAGTGGAACCTTGTCTAGTAACTCCTCCTCAAAGACCAATGCAAGGAAATCCAACCCCTCGGTGGGAATAACCCACCTCCACTTGTGAACCCAACGCATTTCTGATTTGCATGATAATGCTAATCTCAAGAACATTCCAGCTTCTTCTCTTCCTAAATTTTATGGACTGGTGACAAAGCACCCCGATACTTTCTTGTTTGAATTTGATGTCCTTTGTAGGAGTTATGATTATACTACAGATGGCCATAGACTCAAAATATTTCCTGCGACTTTAAAAGAATCAGCTTTGAGATGGCTTATGAGTCTAGGGAGTAGTACAATCACTACATGGGATGAGATGAAATAGTTGTTTCTTGTGAAATATAAAGATTATTATAGAGGGAGTGACTACCATGGGAATGATATTTTTAGAATGACATAAAAGGAGGATGAGAGTCTAGAAGATTATTTAGAGAGATTTCTATTTAGTGTCAAGAAGTCCAAGTATAGTACTTTAAATGAAGATTCTCTTAAGTTGATATTTCTAAGGAGAATGAGTGACAAATGAATGAATGATTTAGACCTTATGGGAGGTGGTGATATAACACAAGCAACATGGAATGACATTGGTCAAATTTGTCAGAAGTATTCCAGATGTTCTTCTAAGAAGAGCAAGAATTTCAAGTCGGGAATGTCTTCATCAACGTCTAGTAATGGAGTTTCGTGAATGGAGCTCAATCACCTTTTGAAGGATTTTAAAGAGGATATGATAAACAATATGGCTACTCAACTAGACACACTTCAAGATAAGAAGAAGCATGAGAAAGTTGATGCAATGCTTGTAGAATTTTGTCCACATTGTAGATAGAAGAAAAGAGACTATAGATGTAAGATGGTTGCAAATCTTGAAGTTCCTCATTTCAAGACAATACAAGGAGATGATGAACAAGTCTTCTATATTGCTCAAAGAAGGCCAAATTTTACAAGACAAGGTATGCCTCTTGATCCACTTTCTTTTTCTGGTTATAGTGGAAATTCCTATGCACAAAATAATCAATGGCAACCTCCATATGCTCAAAATTTTGGAAATTATCAAAATTGGTATAATCCTCAAGGCCAAGGGAAAAATTTTGCCAATCAAACTCCACAGTGGCAGTAGCCACAAGGAAATTGGTCTCAATCTTAGGGACCATGGTAACCATTCCAAGGGAATTGGCAACCTACTCCTCAATGGAGAGGAGGTCAGTAATGGACAAATCAGTCTTCTAGTTATCAGCAACCTCAGCAGCAACCTCAACAGACTACTATAATGCCCCCTCCTACTGCTAATACCGTTCCACCTAAACCCACATAATTGCCCACTCAACCCATGCCAAATCCTAATAGAAATCCTTAGCAACAATAACAAGTTTATTCAACTAATCTTAATCAATACCCAACTTATTCTCTTTCTATAAGTGATATTCACCCTAGATCTGGGACAACTTTGCCTAACCTGTCCCCTCCAGTTATAACTAAAATACAAAAGGAAAAGGAAATATCTATCCCAGCAACCCAAATACCTCAGAGTCGGCAAATACCCCCATTTCCTCAAAGGTTGCAAGCTGAAGAGATTCCTCAGCAAGGAGATATAAATTTTGATATCATTAATCAGTTGAAACACATATGTGTTAAGATTCCATTATTTCGGGCTATTAAGGATGTCCCTATCTATGTTAGGGCAATTAAAGAGGCATGTTTAAAGAAACCTGGTAAGAAGAAAAAGGATCTGCAAACAATGCATGTAGTGGGTCAATTGACTGATATTATGTTGGGAAAGGTTTCAATTCCTAAATATTCTAACCCTAGTAGTCCTATTGTGAAAATAGTCATCAATGGCACTCGTATAAAGAATGCCTTAATAGATTTGGGAGAAGCCATCAATGTAATGACAAGAGACATTATGCAAAAAATTAACATAACTAGTCTTGGGCCTACTTCTACAGTTCTACAGCTTGCTGATAGTTCCACGATTCGGCCTAATGGTATGATTGAAGATGTTGTCATTACTGTAGACTCCTGGGAATATCTGGAAGATTTAATGATCTTGTCTCTAAGGCTACATTAGGGGGATATCCGGTTATCTTAGGGAGACCTTGGCTTGCTACAACCAATGCATATATTAGATGTCGATCAGGGGACATGACTATTTCTGATGGAAATACTACTAAAATGCTAGCTCTGTATTCACCTGCTCAACCCCAACTTGATCAAGAACAAGTTGTTTGGCCTAACATGGGGGAAGTATTAGAAGAGGAAGTCAACTTTGTCAATCATCTTATGATGATTAACAGATAATCATTCATATGACTTTAGGATGATGATTCTATCCTTTCTAAAATTCTAGCAAATCGGTATAATCTAGAGCAGTAGTCACAGGAGTTAACATCAAATATTACAACATCGGATTTTCGTGCAGCCACTGACATATTGCATACCCTATTATCATAGGAAGTTTGAAGTTCTCATCTTTCTAAGTTGGATCAAGTTGATCTTACTATCAAGGTGGAAGTTGATCCAAATAAATATTTGAATATCAATAATCATTTCATGGAAACTCAAAGGCTAACACTGGTTGAATTTCTCAAATGTCATCAACACGCTTTTGTGTGGGATTACAAAGATATGAAGAAATTGATCCTACAATTTATACCCACCGTATTTATATCAAAGACGACTGTAGATTGCTCAGACAACCATAGAGAAGAATCAATCCTGCATTAAGGGAGATAGTTAAAGAGGAACTACAAAAATTATTAATTTCTAGATTTATCTATCCTATATCAGATAGTCAGTGGGTGTTGCCTCTAGTCATAGTTCCAAAGAAAGGAGGTAAATGGTGGGTATGTGTAGATTATAGAGCTTTAAATTCAGCAACTAGGAAGGATCATTTTCCATTACCATTTGTGGATAAAGTAATAGATTCCTTGGTAAGGAAGCGTTACTTTTCATTCTTGGATGGATTCAGTGGCTACAACCAGATTCAAATTGCTCTTGAGGATAAGGAAAACACTACATTTACTTGTGCTTGGGGAACATATGCATATTATGTTCTTCCCTTTGGGTTGTGTAATGCTCCAACTACTTTTCAAAGAGCAGTGATAAGCATATTTTCAGATATTTCCCAGGATAGCATGGAGATCTATATGGATGACTTTACCACTTATGGTTCAGAATTTGAGGAGGCATTGGAGAATTTAAAGAAAGTTTTACAGAGGTGTGAAGATTATATTTATAATTGAACAGTGAAAAATGCTTTATGATGATGTAGGAAGGCATAGTTCTTGGTCATCATATTTCTATAACTAAAATACAGGTTGACCCAGCCAAAATTGAAGTCATTCAAAACCTTCCTACTCCCACAAAGAAAAAGGGTGTCTGAAGTTTCCTTGGTCATGCTGGATATTATAGAAGATTTATTAAGGATTTTAGTAAAATTGCAAGACCTTTATATTGTCTTTTGACTAAGGATATGGAGTTTGATTGGACTTTTGCATGCCATGAAGCTCAAACATTCCTTGACTCAAGCACCAGTGCTCAAGGGTCTGAACTGGTCATTTAATTTTCATATTCATACAAATGCATCAAATTATGCTATAGGGGTAGTTTTGGGGCAGAAGATGGACAATTTGGAGAATGCAATTTATTTCATCAAAAAAAACATGTAGGGACCTGAGCTTAATTATATTGTCATAGAAAATGAGATGTTGGCAGTAATATATGCACTTAACAAATTTGGGCATTATATCACAGGATATCAAATCTATGTGCATATTGATCATACAATAATCAGATATCTCATGAAGAAGCCTTCAATTAAATGAATATTGGCTTGATGGTTACTATTGATGTAGGAATTTGATATTACAGTTGTTCATAAACTAGGTAAAGCTAATGTAGTTGCAGATTACCTTTCTAGGCTTCAATTACAGGATGATCCTACAACTATAGATGATGCTTTCCCAAATGAACATTTGTTCCCGATAAAATCTCACACTCCCTAGTAAGTCGATATTGCAAATTATTTAGCTACTAATAAGATGTCTTCTCATTTTTCTCCTAAAGAAAGAAGGTTGCTAGTTGAGAAAAGATTTAATTTCTCTTAGATTGTTGATTATTTATTTTATACTAGACCTGACCAAGTCTTAAGAAGGTGTGTCAGAGAGGATGAAACATATGATATTCTTCATGCATGTCATGATGAGCCATGTGGAGGACATTTTGTTGCTAAAAGAGCAGCACTTAAGATCCTTAACACAAGATATTATTGGCCAGCTTTGTATAAAGATGCAACTCAATATACTAGAAAATGTGACAAATTCCAACAAATGGGTAGGCCTACCAGATATGATGAAATTCCATTGTATCCCCAAATATTGGTTGCACCATTTGACAAGTGGGGATTGGATTTTGTTGGACCAATTGATCCTTCTTTCAATGGGAAATCCTATATTCTAGTATGCACTGATTATGTTACAAAATGGGTGGAAGCAAGAGCCATGACACATGCATGAGATAATAAGGTAGCTGAATTTCTCTACAAGGAAATACTTACTAGATATGGAGTACCAAGAGAGATTGTTTTAGATCAAGGACCAAATTTACTTCCACATTAATTGTAGCATTGGTTAATGAATATAATATTAGACACATGAAGTCTACTCCATACCATCCTCAAGCAAATGGTCAGGTAGAGGTTACAAATAGGGATTTAGAAGCTATTCTTACCAAGATAGTAGCTCTTCATAAGAAAGATTGGTCAAATAGACTTCTTGAATCCATTTGGGCATACAAAACAACATGGAAGACAACAACTAGTTTTACACCTTTTGAAATGGTGTATGGAAAAACAACCATGATGCCCATTGAGTTTGAGCATAAAACTCTTAGGACAACTCTGCAATTGAATATGACTCTCTCAGAAGCACAAAAAGACCACATCATGCAATGGAATGCTCTAGATGAGCTGAGAAAGATGGTTGTCTAGTATATAGAAATTATTCAACATCAACGAGCTAAATGGAATGATAAGTATATCAAGGAGAGAAAATTTAAATCTAGAGAATGAGCATTATTATATGATTCCAGATATAAGGATACAATGGGGAAGCTACAGACACATTGGTTGGGCCCATATGAAATAGATAAAGTTTTTCAAAATGGAGCAGTTCGGTTGACAATAATAGACCCAGTCAGATTCAAACTTTTGGTCAATGGTCATTGACTATGCCTTTATCATAAGCCTGCAACAAAAGAAGAGTTCCTGTAGCAATTTGGCAACCAAGTACAGACCAAAGTTCCTACAACTTTTGCAAGGGACCTTCTTGCCACAGTTCCTGCAGCATCTGAAGGAGATCTTCTTGCCACAGTTCCTACAGCAGCTAAAGGGGACATTCTTGATGTCGTTCCTGAAGCTTCTACAGGGGCCTTCTTGGTCCTAAGTCTTAAAATTCTTCTTGCATGCATTCATAATAACTATTTCCATACTTTATGGAAATACCATTCTCCGCTAATAATTTTCTCATCCACCTCATCCCATTTCATTTCTATTTTTGTCACATCATTCATTTCACGTCACCTCATCTCATCTTGTGAATATTTAATCATTTGATTATGAATAGTGAATTAGTACGACTGCAGGTATGTGTATTATTTATTTTTCTTTTAATTATGCATTTATTCTTTCATTATGATTATTACCTAATATGATTCACATAATCTGCATACCCTTCCCTCTATTCTTTTTCACATGTGTGGACATGTGTCATCTTAAGTTAGGGGGGGTGTTTAATGGTTCAATTTACAAGTTGTGTAATTATGTGTCCTTGTCCATGATGTGTTTTAAATTTTCTTGATATCATTTTTTAATGTGAAATCCTGTAGCATGAGTGAGTATACCTTTCCTGCCATCATAGTTGATAAAAGATACTAAAGAATAAATAAACAATTATGGGGCATGAATTTTCAAAATCACACAGGATATTTCAATCTTTCATTTTGTTGTGATGATATTCATTTGTTGTGGTGATTATTTTTTAATGTCAAGTTAGCCATGGGAGGAGCGCCTATCCGTCATAAGCCTATGATTCATGACACCTTACTACAGGACAACCAATGTGAACATTACTTCTAGACCTATGGATGGATCGATTATATTTTAAAATTGACAAATTTTAATGAGGAAATTGTGCATGAATTCATGTGCACATTCAGTGAAGGGGAGGCTTCTGTCAAAGGGTTACAGGTCATAGCCATAGAGTAGCGAATAGCCGAAGTCATTGGGTTGCAACAGGATGGAGAAATATTTCCTGAGGCAAAAGATGCAAGGAGTGCTAGGGCAAAGTTTACTCGCCTAGCTGATGGACCTCTGAGTGTGGACAAGCAGGGAACTAAACGGACATCTCTTCCAAGAGAATGGCTGCAGGTTGCATTTTATGTAATGAAATATATAACATGTGATGGTAGGTACTCCAATCTGCATTCTATTCATTTTAAATCATTGAGTCATCTGCGGCATGGCCGAAGGATGATATTCTAAATTTCGTGTATCATCTTATCTCTATTAGTGCAAAGGAAACACAGAGGGTTAGTAACTATTTAGTTAGTCATCATGGATTAATCAAACTTTTGGTAGAACGGTCTCTTAGAGATGTCTCACAGATGTCATGGGGAGAGTTTGAGGATATTGAGAAATTTGGGGAAGAAAATGTTCCTATTGTAGAAGAAATTGCATTTCAAGAGGAAAATATGGGAGAACCCTCGTCTCCTAGGGTTTCTACAGTAGCTGAACCTCCTATTGTTAAACCTCCTATTGTCGAAGAAGCTTTTCCTAGTACAAAAGTGACAATAATTGAGCCAAATATTGAGTAGCCCTCCACTCAAACTCAAAGTGGAGCTACATCTTCTAGAAGAAAACGTAAAGAAAAAGAAAAAGATGATGTAGAGGAAGAGACCATTGAATGGCCACAAGAAGCACAAGTTTCTCCTGCAACTAAAAAGTGAAAAATGAAGGAGAAATTTCATGTAGCAAAACCTCCTGTAGCCACTCAAGAAATGTCATTAAGAAGGAGTCATCGAGTTAAACGAAGAACTCAAGAAACAAGAGATGTGAGTGAAGTCATTTTTGTGGAAATGTAATAATTAGGGCACCAAAGTCAGACAGAGGGTTGACCATAGGAAGGACATGGAGCTGAAAGACTGTCGAATTTGGCACAAGTAACAAAGCAGTTTCAAGAACCGATTGATAAGATCTCAAGAACTCAAGTAACTACTCACTGGCTCCCTTCATGTATCGCTAATTTATCTATTGCACTCACATTTTATAGACAGTGGGAGATAGAAAGGGCTAGGCTACAAGGGATAATTGATAAGCAATAGACAGAAATTGAAAAGAGGGAAAACCAAATTGTTGAGTTACAAACCAAAGTAGATATTGTAGAAAACATGGTTCTCGAGTTAATGCAGTGTAGGGCTCCACCAAGAGTTTATACTTTATATTTGAAGGAACAGTATCTATGTTTCAAACTCAACTGCATTGTTAGGGATTTTAGCCCTTCTTTGGATACTCCGTAGGAATTTTATAATTTTACCAAAACTCTCCTACAACCGTTAAGAATTTGTATGCAAATTTTATTTGCGTAATTATGTTGTCTCTTCTAACAATGAATGGAATCCATTACTGTATATTGGTGATATTCAGTTAAAAGCATTGATGTCCTGGATACAAAATGAAATCAGTATGGGAATACAGGCTAGAATGCATAGGAACTTGGAGATTGATTGCCCACTGCCACTCAAAGTTGAGGCTAAAAACCCATGGCATATGTACTATGATTGAAAAAAGTTGTTGACTAGACCTGATGTCAGAAACCATGTTTTACCATTGAGAGAGGAAGTATTTCAGGAATATAAAAATATGGTTAAAACTGAGAATCAACCTGCAGTTGAACATTTGGTTCAGCATTGGAACGGTCTTCTAGAGGACCTAAAGTAGGGTGAACACCATTCATTTCCCAATTATCATGCAGCCACACAAAGAGCTCCCAAGTATATTCACTTCGACATGACAAAAAGTAATAACTGGCTACCTTTGATATTTCAGCCACCTATCCTTATGTGGCCATTGATGGGATGCAGAGTTATAGGTAAACCTTATGAAGAGGTCATGGAGGAAACAAAGTGGGCTAGGCTAGAAAAGATGAAAGGGTTTTATTAGAACTTGGCTATAGGAGGAATAGGACAAGGTACCATAGGTGATCTACGAGTCAGTGCCCGAATAAGGAATTTTCCTCTTGTTGGAGGATCAGCAAGACATTAAGTTGGGGGGAAAATGATGAGCTAAAATAATAGCTCTTTTATTTCTAAGACTGATTAGTTTTTCCTATGTTTTAAGTTGCATATTGGGACAGTTTTTGAGTCATGTGATGTATTAAAGTTTGACTATGTGCATTTTGAATAATTATTAAACTCGTTAAACCCTGTATTGTTTTGCCTAATATTCATGTTTCCATGTGGATTATCATAAGTAATATCATGTGTGGATGTATAAATGTTATCATTAATTGAAATAGATATATATGTATGCTTGTATGTTCTAACCTTTAAATGCAGGAGTAAATAAGTTGTTGCATAAGCGGTTATTTTAAGCCAGATGGAGAATCATGTCATAAAAGTAGTTGGAGACATTTCAGAGTAGTTAAACATTTAAAATAGTAGAGAAGATGGTGTGTAAAAGAATCAAAAAATGAATAACGAGGAGATACCAGATTCATTTATGTTTGTCTCCAACAAGTATCAATCTAGTAAACACCTCCATGCTATATTCTTGGCTGCGGTTTAGTTAGGTTCCAAGTTTTTTGTGGATTAACTTCTTCTCCTTGCAGTCATAAATGTTTTCCACCTAATTTCATGGGCATGATCTAGGTAGTAGGAATTTTGTTATAATTTTCTTATAAATAAGGACCTGCACCTCTTCTCAAAGGTTAGACAGCATTTTCTAGAATTAGAAGCATTTCTCTTATCTCATGTGTTGTATCGACTTTTGGAAATAATGAATAAAAGCTATGTTATCCTGAGTATATAGAATCATCTTTGAATTCTGGATACACTCATCCAAGGGGGCCCACTTGGTGAGTATTCCAATGTGTTTGTTAGATTAAGTTTCCTTTTTGTTGTAGTAGATGTTCTAGCGACTGACTGTTCCTGCAGCCACTGGAACCAAATCCAGTGACTATTCTTGCAGATAGAGTAATTCTTGTTTTTCAGCTCTGAAATTAGTTAACAGTTATTTAGTTATAATCTTATGTTAATGTTAAGATTTCCTATAGCCATTCAGTTGTTATATTTTCACTTGTTTATTTCAAATAGACTTAGTCATTGCAGTAGCATTGAATGACTATCACAGGAACTTAGTGCATATACAATGTAGACCCATTTCAAGTAATACATCCCTAGGTTGACAAGTAAATGATGTTTATACATGGAGATGATAGCTACTCAGAATGGATGACAAATCTTTGGGTTAAGACTTTAGCTCTAGTTATTGCTCCTATTGGCTAGGCAAATTTGTCCCAGTAAGAATGAGAGGCTATTGAGTAGTGAGTCTATGAATGTAGAAAGGAGAAGGTGTGCAAAAAGGTGAAGAGGAAAAGTAAGAACACAGGATATAGATCAGAGCTCAGAAAATAACCAAACAAAAGAAAACCCAGAACATCTATAGTGGTGAGTAGAAGAGAAGGTTTTATTGTATAGGGAGATGATAAAGAGAGTGTGTATTCAAAAGGGCTCCTCATTTCACCTCTATAGATCAGAGCAGAAGAGAAGGTTTTAGAGATCAGGATATAGATCAGAGCTTAGATCAGAGCTATTAATGCATATTCAAAAGGGCTCCTCATTTCACCTCTAAGGTATTCTCATTTGACAAAAGATTTTTGTAGCAGAGACAAATTTTGTACAGTGAATAAGATCTTTTTAAAGAGATCATTCTTGTTATGGTTTCAACTATTTGGAGTGGATAAACAATATTGGCTAAGCTCAAGGTAAAAATATCATAGAAAAATAAGGAAATATAAAGACCATACATAATATATATGGAAGAATGACAAATTTTACAAAGGGCAGATTGCACAGTTAGAAGGATACGTTTCCAAAAGTGAAGGTTAGCCATCACTATGAATGAGAAGACCATAATCCTATGACAATTGAAGAGAAGATTAAATCAATTTTCATGGTGAAGATAGATATATTATTTTTTGTGTGATAGCACTTTTCAGTTACAAAACACAGTGAACTTGGCAATAGTTCAGTCAAAGATTTAGAGAGTAATGTATCTTTGAAATATTGAGAGTTTGATTAATGTGCCAAGAGATTGTTTTAGGAGGTAAAGTGTATCATGAAGACAACCAAGAGCTCAAGAGCTTAAAGACATCTTTTGCAATCAAAAATTACAATAAGATAGTGGTAAAGAGATTTGATTGATATGGTACATAGAGAAAGGATAGCCATTGAAAAGATAGTGCTAACATAGATATAAGCAATCTTGAAGGGTTGAAAGCACATGGAGAATAATAGTATGAGAAATCCAAGAACTTGAGAGTGTTATAATAGGCATTTCATCAATAGTAGCAGTCATTTTATACCTAAGATGATGATTCTTACTGTCATTCATCGAGAAGAATGGTTTAAAAAAAATATATTAGAGGTGACAATTTTCAGAGCAGCTTCAAGATAGTGCCATGTCCATGGCCTTGCACAATACAGAGTAGCATATAAGCAGTATTCAAAGAAGTAACAGATAGTTGCAATGAAGGAGTTACAAAAGAAGTTACACAATCAATATATGCAAATACAGAGACTGTTGTAAAGAACAATGACACCATGAACATTAAAGGACTATACAATTCACAGTTTTCATGGAAGAAAGTGCAATGACAATAACTATAATACAAAGGACAAAATTATACTAGAGGATGTCAGTGAAATAGATTAAGGAGATTTCAACATGCATTGGAGTAGTTAAGTCATGGACACCATGATAGAAGTCATGAAATTAGTGAATAACACACTTAAAGTGAAAAACCTTTATAGTCATGAAGGGTAAAACTACATATTTGTCACTCTCAAATGTCATTTTGACATGTGTGAAGATGTCAAATGGTTATATATGCATTGAAAGGCCAGTTTGAAGCCATTATGACACATTTTGGACCTATCTATGGGGTCTTTATTGGCCAATCACAGTTTTATCCGACCCAAAAGAATATTGTTGATTATGTTAGGGTTCCCACAGATACTGAGAGGGGGGGTGAATCAGTATCTAACCGGTAATGAGATTTTCTTGAAACAGAACATGCAGAACATAAAGTAACAGTATACTAGTATGCAAGAATTAATGTGATAAACAGAATCAAAAACATCCACATGAAAAGAACACCATAACACAAGATGTTTAACGAGGAAACCCGGTGTGGGAAAAACCTCGGTGGGATTTGTGACCCACAATATTCACTCACTAGCCAATAAGAGAATATTACTTACAATAGGGGCCTACACATGCAGGAAGGCCAACTACCTAGAGCACACTGCTCAATAAGAAGTCACACTGACTTACAATGAGGATTAAGTTAATCCAATATTCTGTATTGCTTTACAATAACATCTTCAATGCCAGATTCAACACTGGTTCTTGCTCTGTTCTTTACATATACCCTTGACCTATAATTCACACATTAGGTCTGCCTAATAATTTTCTTTATGCTCCCTATCCATATCCTGCAAATGTCTACAATGATATCTTTTATATACAAGAGTCATTTTACAATTTGCCAAGTCAGCTTACAATAATAAACAAAATATTACATATCAAAAATCCTGTTGGCCTCTGTGCCGATATACATCTTTTCTTCTGTGCTGGTGCCGGTGTTGGTATAGAGTGGTCTTGCTAATGCCAGTGCACTGACTTGCTTGAATAATGCTTTGCCGGTAGAATGTCTTGCTGATGCCATAGGATTGCAAGGTTGCCTGTGTAATGCTTTGCCAGTATAGTGTCTTGTCGGTGCCATAGGATTGCAAGGTTTCCATCAATGACAAAACCTTCAATCACACACAATGTCTCATTGGAGTGTCCATATGCCAACAGATTCATCCAAGTGGTTGAGAGGATTAAGGAAACATTTTTTGACCCACTTAAAGCCAGTTGAGATCATCAAGGAGCCAAATGAGGAGACTTGTCTATGGAGGGGTCACAGTAGGAGACTTTTGTGCATTTTCCAACCACTTTCAAGCACTTTTGAAGGCTCAAAAATGGGGACAACTCAGTTGGACGCCCAAGAAGGTTGACTCGGCTCCTAAGAATTCAATTGAGGAGTGTCAAAGAGGTAAGCAAACAAAGGTTATATTTAAGATAAAAGAGTATTCAACTACAAGGCCTCTTGAGCTTGTGCATGCGGATTTATGTGGGCTAACCAGAACAAGAGCACTAAATGGTGAGAAATACTTTATGTTGCTAATTGATGATTTCTCAAGAATGACATGGGTCACCTTCCTACAAGACAAGTCTCAAGCTTTTGAAAGATTCAAAATCTTCAAGAAAATGGTTGAAATAGAAAGTGGTTACAAGATGAAATGTCTCAAACTAGGCCATGGAGGTGAATTCAGTTCTAATGAGTTTGAGGACTACTACGAAAGACATGGAATAAGAAGTCGGTATTCAGCCCCTAGGACACCACAACAAAACGGTGTTGTGGAACGAAAAAATAGGACAGTCAAGAAGATGGAAATAACAATGTTAAATGAAGCAAATATGCCTGATGTATACTAGAAGGAGGTATTCCATATTGTTGTATACACATTAAGCAAAGTTCAGTTAAGAGTAAATAGCAAAATGACACCTTATGAGTTATGGTATGATATAAAACCCTCAGTTAAGAACTTCAAGGTCTTTGGTAGCAAGTGCTTCATGAAAAGAGATGAGGATGAGTTAGGTAGATTTGAGTCAAGAAGTGATGAAGGTATCTTCTTGGGGTACTCTACTCATAGAAAGGCTTATAAATGTTTCAACAAAAGACTAAGGAGAGTGGTTGAGAGTGTGAATGTTAGAATTGATGAGGATATGCACAAAGGAAATCAAAATATAGTAAATTAGATTGAGGAACCATATGTGGAAGAGGAAGCACAATCTAAAAGTGAACAAGTGGAAGAGGCACCAAGCAAAGCTCCAAATAAATATGTTTGGAAAAATCACCCTGACGATCAGATTATAGGGAACAAGAATGATGGTGTGCAAACAAGAAGGAGAGCAAGGAACAATGAATAGGTAAATTTTTGCCTTATGACTAAGATGGAACCCAAGGCATATGATGAGGCTAGCAAGAGTGAAAAGTGGATGAAGGCCATGGAGGAAGAGTTACAGCAGATTGAGAAGAACAAGACTTGGGAATTGGTACCTAGACCTGTTGACAAGAATGTTATTGGGAAGAAATGGGTCTACAAGAACAAAATGAATAAAGAAGGCAAAGTAATTACGAACAAAGCAAGACTAGTGTGCAAGGGATATGCTAAAGTTGAAGGGATAGACTTTGAGGAGATAATTGTACTAGTTGAAAGACTTGAAGTAATTATAATTTTCTTTGCATTCTCAACATACAAAGGATATAAAGTATATCAAGTGGATGTCAAATCTACATTCTTGAATGGAAATCTTGAGGGAGAGGTATACATAGAGCAACCTGAAGGTTTTCAGCTTCATGAAGATGAGAATTTTGTCTGTGGATTGAAGAAGGCACTATATGGATTAAAACAGGCACCTAGAGCATGGTATTCAAGATTGGACAAGTACCTATATCAACAAGGATTCAAAAAGGGGAGTGTTGATAGCAACCTATACATCAAAACATAAGGCAATCATATGATTATCGTAGTAGTGTATATAGATGATGTCATCTTTAGAGACAAAAAGGATACCTTATACAAAGAGTTTGTTGATCAAATGTAGTTTGAGTTTGAGATGTCCATGCTTGATGAGCTGTCATATTTTCTTGGTTTGAAAATTTCTCAGTTAGATAAGGGCATATTTATTTCTCAAATGAAATATACTAGGGACATGTTGGAGAAGTTTCAAATGGAGGAAAACAAGCCAGTGAGTACACCTATGGTGACAAGATGCAAATTGACCAAGGATGATGAGTCACCTAGTGTTGATTAGACCTTGTATAGATCTATGATTGGAAGTCTATTGTATCTCACAACTACAAGTCTTGATATAGTCTAATCAGTATGTATGGTAGCAAGGTATCAAGCAGCTCCTAAGAAGACAGATGTAAATGCAATGAGGATATTTAAATATCATCAGGGAACATTAGAGTATGGTTTATGGTATCCAAAGAAAGGTGATTTCACTTTACATGCCTATATTGATGTTGATGGGTAGGATGCATAGATGATAGAAAGAGTACCAGTGGAGGAGCCTTATTCTTAGGTGATAGATTAGTTTCATGGAATAGCAAGAAACAAGAGTCGGTCTCATTATCAACTGTTGAAGCTAAATACATTGCAGTTGCCACATGTTGCTCATAAGTATTATGGATGAAACAAACACTGAAGGACATTCAGGTAGAGTTTTTAGACCCCATTTCTATTATGTGTGACAACTCAAGTGCAATCAACATATCAAAGAATACAGTCATGCACTCAAGGACAAAACACATAGCAATCAATTATCATTTTCTAAGAGAGAAGGTAGCTGATAAGGAGGTCAAGAAGGAATATGTTCCTATGGGTGAACAAGTGGCAGACATTTTCACCAAGCCCCAACCTAAGGATATATATGAATGTCTCAGGATAAAATTGGGGGTTGTTCCTCCATGTAGAATTTAAGAAGTTAATGAGATTCATTGGTTCAGGGGGAGTCTATTGTTCCATCATTTTCATCCTTGAACCACATGCCCATTCTTAGGGGGAGATTTGATTTTCTTTTTAAGCAATAGTGGCACTTCTTTTTATATTGTAATAATGGTTCATCTATCTTTCAAGTGGTACAGATGGTCCAATGCATATTTCTAGCAGGATATTAATATTTTTGTTTCTCAATAGGGAGAAGATTTTGTCTTGGTCAGACCCTCTGTCATTGTTGTCAAAGGGGGAGAGAGAATTTTGTGTGTTGACATCGATGCTAAAGGGGGAGATTGTTGTCATTGTTGTCATTGATGTCATTGATGTCAACAAGAGTTGCAAGGATGTCAAAAGGTTGTAAAAAAGATGAAATGAAATGGATTGCAGAAATGTTGACTTCATTTATAGCAAAGGTGAAAATGGTGTGGCGTCATTGTTCTGTGTCAGCCTCTCAATGTGTTTAATCCATCAAGTTTAATATATCTTGGTTGCAAATTGAAAAATGGTGAAAATCCATTGTTTTGCAGTTTTTTTGGCATGGTTTTGTTTCTATCTCAGTGACATCATCTATTTTAGTGTGAGTTTGCCTTTCGACAAGACTCATTTTATGCTCAGGCGGCCCTTTCAAGTCTTGCCGATGTTGTTTGTTTTCGATATGACTTGGTGTTTCGATGAAATATTTTTCATCTCTTATCAGCCTCTTTGTGTTATATCAATATGGTGGGACCCTATGGTCAAAAGTCTCTTATCAACCTATCATGTTTGACTAGAAAAGTGGAAGTGTATCACTTTTGTTCTTACTTATCATTTCTAGCCAATCTCTGACCTTCGATAGTCAAGCCGACTTTGTCCGAAGTGTTTGTAGATGTATAGCTGACTTGCATTTATTGGTCTATGCAGATGAAGTGTTTTAATGGGGCCCATGGTGAAAGGCTAAAGTTTTGGATGTGACATGTAATCTATCACATCAATATACAATTGACCATGTGAAGTGGTAAAGGCTTTTCAGTTGTCATTTTTTGATTGGTCCATGTTGGTGATATCATATTCTTGTGGGACCCAAGTGCTAAGTAGAAAGGTGGGGTAGTGGAGTTAGCCTTAACTAGCTCCTTATTTTAATCGTGCAATCACACGCCTATGCAAGTCATTGATTTGATCAAAGATGTGTCCCATTTATGTGGGGCCCGTGGTGGTGTTGCAGTGTTAACCTCCTTGTACAATTTCATCTAATAACGCAATTGCGTGATGATCTTGACCATCCATTTTGAAGGTGACAAAAAGAAATGAGGAGAATAATAATAATTGTCACTCTCTCTGCCAAACCATGACATGATGGATTTTGGGGAATCTTGTTGGGACATGTTGATTTGTCCATGCAGGTGGTGATGTGTTCATACAGGACCCACTTTTTAGAATGGCCTAGGGATCCGTGTGGAAGATTTTAACATTAGTCCTGGTGTGCAGATGATGTGGCCATGTGAGGCCTTTGTGTTGTGTAGTGGCAAAATGTTTTTTTTCACCAAGACCTTGCATTTTGGCAAGATCTCTCTTCGCTTTTGCCACTATTTGTTGCTACACCAAAATACCTTTGCTTCGGTCTAATAACAAAACTGTCTTGATGAAAAGGATTCATTTTGGTTTAACTTTGTCTATCGATATGAGTATAATTGCCTCTTATCGGCTAGTCCTAGCTATAGCGACAAGAAAACTCTTTGTTGTAAAGGAAGATGAGTTTGGGCAAAATTCCACAAACAACAAAAATTAACAAATCGACATGTCTTCCTCATCACCAATGGGTGTTGATTGTTGAATCGTCCATGTGGACTACTGATCAAGGTTGACCTGATGACATAGAAGGATGTTGAGGACGTGGAACACACCGAAAAAATGAATTCCACTAGGATGAAATAGAAACAGAGCTCGAATGCAGAGAGGAAAGATACCAGATCTTTTTGGTCAATTGGAGATCATCAAAATTAAAAATCTGTATGCAAAGAATAAATCAGGTAACAGAGGGAAAAATCTAGTGCACACCGATAACACCAAGATTTGCTGAGAAAAGATGGAAATAGTTATTCAGTGTGGATAGCTGCAAATCTGTAACAATGAGACAAGATTTGTAATTGTTGGAACTAATTGTTTTTTGAATTTTCTCTTTTGGAGGGAAAACTTGTGGATTCAAAGATTTGAAAAATAAGAAAAGAGTGATGGAAAAATAGTTGAATGTGTGAAAAATAGTTGTTGTTGGCAAATAACAGAAGCAATTCTGAAAAATAGGAAAAGTGAGAAAGAACAGAAAAGAGAGCATTTAGTAAAGACAGGGTTTTCAGCAAAGGAAGGACAAAATTCTGAAGGCAGAAAGAATTTTAAGTGTTACAAAACATATTTGTAACAAGGGTGTTCATTGTATTATTTTAATCTGATATTATTGTAATTCTCTGAGTGGATGTTGAGAGAAGGGGTTGGTGCTCCTTTAGTTGGTGCTCAAAATCATCAGGGGTTGGCCCTAAATATATTGTAATCAGAGATTTCATTTTGAGGCTAGATTGTAGTAGACTCCATCAGCTATTCTCACCAAGGTTTTTCCCACATTTGGTTTTCCTCATATATCTTGTGTCTTGTGGTTTGACGTGTGCGTGCATTTCTATCTTGTCAGTATCTTTCACATTTACACACTTTTGGTTTAAAAAAATTTGAATATCATTAATTCACCCCCCTCTCAGTGATCACTTGTGTTCTTCAAAATTACTTTACAATTCCTTCTAAATAGAAAGATATAAATTCCTTTCTAAAAAACTTTGACGCATAGATTGTAGTGCAAAATGAATAATATTTTGAGTCAGTGTGAGCCATAAAAAATAGTTGGAAGTCAGGTCATTTTACGTGCATCACTAACAACATAGAGTAGGTTTCATTTTACAAGCATTTCTTACCTTTTCTTTAGTAAAGTCTGTAGTTTAGGAGTAAAGTTTTAACAAGTCAGTAAAGGATCCAACCTTCTCTGGAGGTTCTCTTTATTACAGGTTACCCACAACCTAAAGGAGTTCCCATGTTTCACCAGTAAGCTAAGTTTATACTTAGCTCAGGTGCTTTATTTGGTGACAACAACCCCATTTGTAGGTATTCCTCCTCGTCAATTCTCCAGATCATCATTGGCTTCCATTTTTAAAAAGAATCAGGTTTGTATCCATTTCTTTGAAAATATCTTTGTCGAGTTAGCTTCAAAATAAATTGGTTATATTCTGATTGTGATTGCAAGTAAATAGTAATTATATTGTGATTATGATTGTGACTGCTTATATCCATTTCTGTGGTTGAACTTGTATGATTAATATTACCATGTAAAATGATTTTTGAATAATAATAACTAATAAAATTAGAACATGACAACAAGATTAACTTGAAATTTTCCCAAAAAACATCTAGTGACAATTAGGGAAGCCTAGAATGACCATACTGAAACTATTCCCATGCTTCTTTAATTGTAACCTATGCTTGCCCTAGCTATTGTTGATTTTTGTCAATACTTTCCTTGATTTTTTGACTAAAAATTAAATTATGAATGCTCCTAAAATTGTACATTTACCCTTTAGAGCATAGAATTGGTTGTATATAATCCCAAAGCTAGGCTACCATGAGGATAAACAAAAATATCAATAATGTGAAATCATTCTTTGTTAAGAATGATAGTAGATACATTAAAGCTCCATTGATGATACATTTTTGTGCTATCTACAAGGCAAATTGGCACTATCATTTGTGAGGTGACCACTTCAAGATAGCAGTCACAATCTCCTAACATGCCTTGATTGTGGTGTGTTTGAATGTCTGGTTTCCTTGAAATTGATAAGATTTGGTATTGAAATATTCATTTTTTCTCCTATAACAAACCCAGATGTTAGAAATTCAATACAACACAAAGATCAACTTTCTTTGAAAGGCAAGTACTTGAAAAAGTATGGCAAAGGTGTTAGGCTTAGCTTCAAAGTGTCCAAACAAAAGCATCCTATGAGCAATAGAACATCAAATTTTCATGTCAAAAATAAAATAAAATATTAAGCCAATGGAATGCATTCAATTTACACTGGTGATATTTTCAGTTATCTTGTATGAAGCTTGGAACACACTTAAAAGATGCAACAATCAATATGGATCAGTAGGTTCACACTTTTACTAGTTGGGAACACAACCAAATTATTTGCACAAATAACACATAAAACAAACACCATAATAACAAATGTATGTCCTCCATGAAAGTTGGAAGGTAAGCTACATTATATTATCATTTTTTTTAAATCCAATTTTTTCCCAATTTTTTCCCAATTTTTCAAAAAATCTTCAGTTTTTTCCCTAAAATTTTTTTGTTGTTATGGTATATATACCATATTGGATAATTAATATGTGAGTATGGTATTTCCTGAAATGCATATTTATTGGCATTTAATATGTGAGTATGGTATTTCCTAAAATACGTGTTTTTGGTTAGTATTATTTCACTTCAGTCTAGTTATTTTGTTTTTCCTTTTTATAGTTTGTGTTCGTTATCTTTATGGAGATTGTTAAGTAACAAATCATACCTAGGGTTTGAAGGGGTTCCCCAATAAAAGTATTACCTAGAAAATATGGTATTTGAAAATTTTGCTAGTTGGTTGTATAGAGAAGAAATGTTACAAATTCATATAAATTTTATTATGATGATTGTGCTTTTTGTCTTGAACTTGAAACTATGTCTATTGCTTTAGTGTGTGGTTTACCTCAATAACTGGTGATGATTTTTTTTCTTAAAAAATGTGTCAGTCTTCCATGCTAATATTTTTTTTCTTGAAAAACATGTGAGCCTTCCATGCTAACAGTCAGTAGAGTTATTCTTGAATTTCTTTGTATTCTTGAATTTCTTCCTACTATGTTGTAAATACAAGATAGTTTATTTTTCTTGTACCAATATAGTCTACTGTACATTATCCATTGAAAACATATTGACCAATATTCATTATCACTTGACATCATGAAATATTTGGATCGCTGATGTTTTTCTTCAACACTTTTTGCAGTAAGGACTTGGCTAATTTTCATTAACCAAAGGCTTTGTGGTATCACACCATAATGAAGTTGTTGCTAAAGAGAAAGGGAACCTTTTTGCACAAGGACCTATGAAAATTATTGTAATGAGTTTGGGAGGGAAAGCAAGTAAGCTTCATGTGGCTAGAGTCTGTGAAAGGTAAAGCTGCTAAAAAATTAGGTCCATATTTTCTCAATTCATCTCTTCCATTACTTTAGTTTGCTTATGCTTTTCTATATAATGTATTTTGGTGGCTATGTAATGAGTTCATTTTTAATGTTAGGTGCATCTATCCTTTTTTTATTCTTTTTCATTTGGATCAATGATTTTCAAAGTTACTAACACATATAAAGTATCTATGCTTATGCATTATATATATAATGTATTTTGGTGGCTATGAAATGAGCTCATTTTAGAAGTTGGGTGGATGTTTTCTTCTATTTATCTTTTGCATCAATATTAATGATTTCTAAAGTTACTAACATGTTTAAAGGTATTGGTCCTTTTCTTTATTTGATTTCAAGTAATGGTATGCCATTTGTAATTGAATTTTTGTTTGTATTGGTTCCTTTCTAAAATATAGTCTTCATTTTTAAAAGAATAGTGGGCAAACCTTTGCAACAGAAAAAAGATAAAATACAAAGAGCAACAATTTCCTTTCAATGTATCATAGTCAAAAGCTTATGAAGATTTGTGTGTTTTGGAGACTCTATGCATACACAATAAAGTAGCTATGAAAGGTCATAGAAATCACTAAATTAGTACCATTATGCATTAGAAGACAACCCTTTCAAGCCCTAGGTTTCTAGTTTTAGACAAATATAAAATAGAGATCATATCTTAGCAAGAAAAGGTGAATGATATTGTAGCTAATCCACCATATTCATTTAAGAATTTGAGAGCAACAAGAAGAAGGTCACTCAAGGTAGAGCATTCATCACCTAGATCAGTCTCAAAAATAGTTAAGTGATGAGCACTATACATGGAAGAGTATACCAAAATGAATCATGAAGGGATTTCAATATTTTGAATCATTGATGAGCATGTTCAAAAAGCTATGTATTATTATTATCAATTGGTGATATGATGGCCAGATCTTAAAGCCTTTGCTCCTATAGTGTTGTTGAGAGAAGCAAAGCCAAATAGTATAGGGAAAATAAGGAAAGAAAAGAGGTTTGGAACCTTTTACATGACTACTAAATCATGGAGGCTTCAATAATGACATCACTTTTCTCTTTGTGACTGCATGCTCTATTTTGAGTTGTGACCATTACTAGGTGTGCTTCTTCATTACAAACCTTCAACTCCCTGTAGTTGCTTTTGCTTGATAGTGTTTTCAAACATGTGATTTTGATTCACTCATGTGAATTTCTTAGGATCATAATGTATTGTCCTTTGTCCAACCCAAAAACCCTAATCTTATATCCTTTTGTTTGGATTGGGATTTTGTTGAAACCCCTTGGTTTAAGCAGTCTTGTGACTATATTTCCTGAATTTAGATAGTGACTTCCACTTCCTTTAACAATTGTGAAAGGGACATCTTCAGTGAGTTATTGATTAATGAGTACTAACCCTTTCAATGTTTTTCTCTATGGTTTCATGATGATTTCCTTTAGTTGCCTCTCATCTTTGAGCATTTGATAAATATCTTTGATACTATCCATATTATTGTCATGACTACAATTTGAACCCTTATCTTTGTTTTCTATGTCTGAACTTTTCTCTATAGATGTTTCATATTCATCATATGCTTTGTGCTTAGAGAAATGGCACTTTTGTAGCTTTATATCCATGCATATTACTACTCATATTGTTCATTCTAGATTGTATTTTGCTACTACTAGGGCTTTTATCCCCTGATTTTTGCAAACCCCTATCAATCACTATTGTTGTATACATGGTTACAAGCCTTCCTTTATAGTATTTCAAACCTTTCATGGCTATCTTTGTGATGATGTGCCTTTCATGTTAACCAAACTATTGATTTAGGGCATTGTCACAGGTATTCTTTATACTTGTTATAAAGATGCTTTGAGGATGACACTATCATTATGTATTTTGACTCTTCTTTTTTTCTAATCTTTTCATTGAGTTTGAACTTTGCTGACCTGTGGAAGCTTATTTTCTAACTTTTGCTCACCATTCTATTATTTATTATTGCCTTTGTATCCTTATAATGATCTAATTCTATGCATTTTACTATTCAATCATTGTCAAAACAGTGATAAGGTCTTTATGTGCTATTTTGGGGCTGTTATACTATTCTTAATGATTTCTTAATGATGCCCCATTTATATAGGATCATATCCTCTAAACTTCATAGAACATTGCACCTTAACAATGGTGTTAGGCTTTCATTATTATTTTTGTATAGTCATGATTATTCTTGACATAAGATTGCCCTTACCCCTTGAGGCTATTCCTTAAGATCTAATTTGTCTTATATCTCTTGTTCCTTTGCCAAAATGAGATTACTACTCTCCATAGGGGTTGTCATGGTATTGTTTCTCTTGGAAGGTCTTAGGATTTTCTCTTAAGTGTATGTCACTGCTCATTGCATCTCATAATGATTGTGTTCTTTGTTTAATTTCATAAAAGAAAGGCAAGGAAACTCTTTAAGCTACTTTATACCAACGATTTGTATGGGTCTTGGTAGCTTGGCTAGGGATAGAGTTATAACAACTTGAATGAGATTTTGAATCAAACTCAACCCTAAACCCCCTTATACCCTTCTAATGATGTTCAACATTCCAGTTTATTTGAGCTTACAACTTGGTCCATTATGATTGCTTTATTATGCAAACCCTATGTTTCTTCTAACAAGATTGACCTGCAATATTATATGTTGACATGTTGAGGACTATCTTCATGCCTTGAATATTTATCTCTTTGAACACACTTTGAGCACTAACTTTGATAGGTCTCATAAAACATATAGCCTCAACACTTCTCTAGAAATCTCATTGATGCTGCTCTTATCTCTATCCATTATTAACTAATATGACCTCTATATAATTGTATGTGGCTGTGAATGTGATTGTGAATGGTCCATGTTTTGGCAATGGACTACTACTTGGGGTTTATACCTACTATGACTATCCTTTAGACTTGGAACTTTGCTTTCTAACAATCAAAATAGTTGCAAAACTTGTGGACATTTGGAACGAGCACACTATCTTTTCAATATGGATTGTCCTAGAAGAGCATTCATTGTCTTTTTGTTGCATGTGCCTTTGAATGGCTAATATAGGTTTGTGTTGTTCATTGTCTATTTTGGAAACCTCTTTGGCTTCTTTTGTCATGGACTACAAATCCCTCATAACTTGTCTTTGTATGTTTACTCTCTAAATCAATCTTCATTTTATATTGCACATTAAAATTCTTATAACTATCATTAGGTCACTATAGATGCTACTACCTCTACAAAATCACTTTTGCCATCTTGATTTTGTGTTGACTATTTCATATCTTTCATAAAGCTTATTCATTGTGTTTTCTCTCTTTTGATTGTATTTTTCATCAACATTGTATTTTTTTGTAGACCCTCTTTGATAGCTTCCATATGCTATAATTCATTATCATGATCCTTATGATTGCCATGAAATGGATGCATGGACCTCTTATTGGGCTTCCTCTATGACTATGTCTAGACTTTTCTATACCCTGCCTTAACAGTGTGAAAGGCTCTATCTTTTTAACATGATTTGGTTGTTCATAAAAGTCTCATTTCTTTGTAGGGTTATTGTCTTTGTTGTGAGATCTCAACCTTTATGCTCATCCATTGATGGTGATCTTGGCTAGGGCTGCTCCTTGCATTGTATTTTCTTTATCAACTAATTGTTTTTTCATGACTGTTACAATCTTTTGTGAGCCTTTTATATCAATCAAAATATTGCTCTTTGTTCATTATGATGGTCCCACTATAGTGATACCTTGTGGCAGCCATGATTTCTTTTCTGAGATTTGAACTAGTGAGACATTCGAATTGTATTTGTTGTTATTTATGTGCTCAATGGGTCTGCCCACTATTCTTTATGCCTTTATGTCTGTGTCTTCACAATTTGATACCCAAAAGGGTATCTATTCACTATCTAGAAGTATGATCTATGTATAGGATATTTCTCTTTACATTTGCTATACTCTGTGAGTATTGTTGCATTACCAATATGGTCTTGTGTTATAATATTTTGTGATAGTCATTTGACCTTTTGATAGTGAACCTTTGTAGCTGAATATTCAAATATAGGACTACTATAGCAATGAATGAATTTTCTTTTGGCTACTCTATTTGAATTGATGACCTTAGGAAGCTTCTTTTGTGCAAACTAGAAGGGTCAATCATAATTGTTGTTGTTTTATTGGATCCCACTGGGACTAAGATCTATTCTTCTTTATGCTCTTTGAGGTCTACAACTCTAAAAAGAATACTATCTCTACATGATTTTGTTGCCAATGTTCTGCTATCAACTGGTTTCATACTTGTAACCTTGCTCTAGATTGTTTGGACTATAAATGATTCTTTCATCTTTGGGCATCACCATATCACTGATATATTTGATCTAATGACGTAAGACTGTTATTTCATTTTGTTTAATCACTATCCTCTTTTTGCCAACTTTAAAAGATAAGCCCTTCTCGTCACTTATCCTTTACAAACTTCTGATTTTGTATTATTTCAAGGAAATCTAGTAGGATTTCTTTTCATTGTTTCTATTTAACACACACATGCAAGTACTATTTAAGTAATGGTTGTTTTATTATGCAAACAAGGGTAATCATTACCTATGTAATATAACATGTTATTTGTTTTCTATTGCAGAAATGTATTCATAAACTCAAAGAAGGGGATAAATTTAGGGTGTTGGATCTGTTTAATGGTGTTGTTGTGGGCATTGGGAAGATTCACTCCCTATTTATTGTACATGGAGTCAACTTGAAAGGAATGGGAGATGCAAATGTAAATATTTTAAAGGTCACGAGTAACATACCCCTTGCTTATGAAGACAAAATAGATGGAGCTATTCATTTGAAAGAGAAAGAGAGAACCTTCACACGGTGGCCACTAAATTTGCAAAAAATGACATAGTTGATCATGTACTAGTTGTTAGACATCTTTTCTCATTGCTTTATGCAGTATTTTGAATGTGTTGTTCAGGGGTCTTAATTATCATGGTGTATTTGAAAGTTAGAAACTCTTAGATAGATTTTTTATATATATATATATATATATATATATATTGCATTATATTTTTTTAATGGCAGATTACCTTTATTTATCATGATGTTGAATCAATCTTTTAATTCTAGCATGTTGTAGCTTGTTCATATATGTAATATTTTTATTTGCTTCTATGTTCTAGTTCAAGTTTAATATTATGTTATTTTTGCATTATAAAATTTATGGTATTTAATAAATTATTCATATTGTGACTATATTTACTACCAATTAATGGAAACCAGTAAATAAAAATGACTAAATATACTACCAATGGATGGAAATCAGTGAACAAAAATGATAAAATATACTACCAATTGATGGCAATTAATGATTACAATGACTAAATAAATGACTAATTAACAACAATCAATGATTAAATTAATGACTAAATAAATGACCAATTAACAACAATCAATGACTAAATTAATGACTAAATCAATGACTAAATCAATGACCAAATCAATGACTAAATCAATGACCAAACTGATCAATCAAAACAACCAATAAATTACTAAAATAGTTTAGTCATAAATTTGGCCGCATTATAAATAACTGGCAGTAAACTACTAATGGTCATGTGACCAAGATTAGTCACTTATATGCAATTTTTAGTAGTTTTTTTAGTCATATATTGTTGTTTTTGTACTAGTGAATACATTAAGGAATTATTGAAGAAGTTTGGGTTAGAAAACTCCAAATCGATGTGTACACCTATGACCAATGGATGCAAATTGACAAAAGATGATAAGTCCCCTAAAGTAGATAAAATATAGTACAGATTAATGATTGGAGGACTATTATAGTTGACTACTACCAGACCAGATATCATGTATGCAGTTTGTTTAGCAACTAGATTTCAGCAAGAACCAAAAGAGTCACATGTTGTGGCTGTGAGAAGAATTTTTAGATATCTAAAAGGAATAGAGGAGTTTGGTTTGTGGTACCATAGAAGTTCAAATTTCACTCTAATAGCTTATTCTAATGCAAATTGGGTTGGAAGTGTTAATTAATGACAGGATAAGTACAACTGGTGGAGCATTCTTTCTCAGCTCCTGGTTAGTTGCTCGGTCAAGTGAGAAGTAGGATTTTGTCTCTTTATCTATAGTTGAAGAAAAATATATTGCAGCACCTTCATGTTACACACAGATTCTATGGAAGAAGCAAATTTGAAGGATATTGGTGTAAAATGAACCTATCTTCATTATGTGTGATAATGCTAGTGCAATAAACATTTCTAAGAATCTGTTACAATATTCTAGAACAAAACACATATCCATTTAGTATCACTTCTTGAGGGAAAAGGTGTTGGATAATGAAGTAAAGCTTGAGTATGTACCTACAAAAAAGAAGATTGCAGATATCTTCACGAAGGCATTGTGTAAAGATACTTTTGAGTATCTTTGGAAGAAGTTAGGGGTATTACCCCTTCCTAATGTGAACTAATTTATATTCAAATATGCATTATTCTAGTGAACAAATTGCATATTTTTATCTGGATTGATGCTTGGGTACTTCCTCATAGGGGGAGAAAGAATGTGTTTCTTAGGGGGAGTTATGCCTAACTTTTTCTTGATGTGAAAGGGGAAGAGATCTTGAGATTTTATGAGAGCTTCATATTGTTGAGTTATTGCAAAGTTGTGCAGAGAGTGTCATGTGATTTTTATTGATGGATGTTGTCATCAATGACAAAGGGGGAGATTGTTGCAGATGTGATGGTAATGATATTGATTGATTGTCATTGATGTCAAAATAATGGTTTTCATTGATGTCTCAGATGTTCTTGGTATTGATGATCCAAAATATGTGTTCCCAGAATCTTTGGTGCTCCGAAAAATGTGTTAGTAGATCAGATCTGTCATTGGTGATCTGGATATTTATGATTATTGGATATGGCATTGATCAATGGTATTCATGTGTATCTTGGTTCCATTCTTATTTTTGGTGTTTTGGGAAATGATGTTTGGGTCCAGATTAAGTCTAGAAATTTGAGGATGTGTAGCGGCTTTTGGTGTAGCATGTGAGTCATGATCTGGGTTGAAAATTTATAATGATTATAGTGTATTGATCTGATCATTGTTGTGTGTTGTGGTATGGTCTACTTCTCATTCCTTCCCACCACCGAAATGTTTAGTGTTGACCTATTTTAGATCTCTATCTTGGCCGACTTGGAAAATTATGCTTCCTAGAGACATTATATATATGAGAATGATTTGGATGAGTTAGATATAGAAAAAGTGTTGCATTATTTTGAAGATATGTGAGATTGGAAAGGAAATATTTGATTGTTGGTGATATGTGAGTGTATGGGTATTGAGGCATCGGAAGCAGTTTGGTTTTGCAGATTGTGTTTCAGTGGTGGACTCTTTCTTTCTTTCTCTCTTTCTTTGGTAGTGAGCCCACCTATAGTGAGCATTCTAGTAGTGAGCCACCCTTTCTAAAAATCACCTTAACTAATATTTTTTATCAAGAACTAGCATTCTCTGTGGTTTTTCCCTTCTTGGGTTTTTCATATCATATCCGGTGTTCATTGTGTGATCTATTATATGTTTATATTTTTCATATTATATCTGTCTTAGTTAATTTTGTTGGTTTGGATCCGGATGTGAAAAGAATAAAATAAAAAATTTTAAGTTATCAACTAATTCACCACCCCCCCCCCTCTAAGTTGCCTGAATATTCAACAGATTGGGCCCTATTAATGATTCTAGCATACACCACTCTGTCATTTGTAACATTCTTATTTTTGGACCAGAATTTAGATTTTTCATTAAATGTATTATTTGTCAAATTACCATCTTTAGAGGTCTTCAAAATTCTTTGTGCGGTAAGTCCCTTTTCCACCAACTAGTGGAATGAATCAAGGCATTGCATTTGGAGAGCATATTTCATCTGTGGGACTAGATTTTTAGTAAACATATCTACTTGATCTTTTTTAGGTATATGACAAGGACTTCTTTGAGCAAGTGATTGCCAAGGATGTACAAAGGATGTAAAGGATTCGCCTTCCCTTTGTTTAGTTGCACACATGTCTATTAAGCTTATTGATTATCAATGTTATGGGAAAAGTGTGTGATAAATTATTCTGCTAGTTGTCCCATGAATATATACCTAGTAGGAGGTGAAAGAACCATTCTAGAGCTTGACCTACTAAGATCTTAGGAAAGAGGCGCATAAGGTAGGTATCTTCATCTACAACCTCTATACATGCGGTGAAAAAATTTCGAATGTGATCTCTAGGGTTACCCTTCCCATTATATTTCTCAAATTTGGGGGTTTCAAATTTTGGGGGAAAGAGTGGCATATACATTTTTCAGTCAAAAGGATAAGGATGGAGATCTTCCATGGTATAACTCTTCTTTTTGTTCCCAATTTGGAGGTTAGACATTTGTCATTGAAGATTCTAAATTTGTTGTGCAAGGATATTTGTTTGGGCCAAAGGCATCTAGACTGTGTAATTGGGAGTGACAAATCAGTTGGTAGCGGTGTACACAAACGGTTGTTGAAATGTCAAAAAATTGAAAAGCTACTTGAAGTGATAGACATGCCTGGTGGAGTGAAATATGTGAAGTGTGTGCCAACATTAGGTTGAGTGCCAACAAATAGGTTATCAGGACCTTGATTGGATTGCAAAACATTCTAATAGTTGTAGGTCAACCTTAAGGAGATGGAGGCAAAATATTGTGAAGTGTTGGTGGTTGATCCCCCAAGAGTCAAATTAGGAATTTATGAAGCAGTGGAGGATGTTTGGGATGAAATGCTAGCACTCATTTGAGATGATACATTACCATTTATTTGAGTGTTTATAGATGACGTACCAAGATGTGTGCTTTGGGTAGAAGTCATAGTGGCTTGAGTTGACGTTGAAAGGGTACTTTGTGCACTTGAGTACATATTTCTCACTTGAGGTTGGTGAGCATATGACCCTTATGTTTGTCCTATGTTTCAAGGAAGCACATCCCCAAGTGACATAAAAGTCATGATATCAAAATTCAATGGCAATTTAGCTCCATTTTGTGCTAGTAAAAGAAGGTATCTATTTGGATCATGATTCAAAAGGCTATTGAGAAGTGTGAGAGCATGGGGATCTTGTTGTGCAACCTCAAGTTCCTCAGGATTTGGACTCTGTTGGAAGGTTTCTACCGAGAACGTGTTGTTGGAGTATAATGGTAAGGTCATGCCCCTTCAGGCATGTCTCTACGAATAGGCTACCAAATACATAGTGCTTGAAGGATTGAAATTAGAGTCGTTGTTTAGATCCATTTGACTCTTACCCTTCTGTGATCGAGTAAAAATTATTAAGGACTTCAAAGATGCACTAAGGATGCAAAAGTGAGATTTTTACGATAAAGCTAAAAGACACCTATTGTTTTTTTGTAATTTTTTATGACTATGTAGAGTGATGATCCTGAAGGAATTTCAAAGGATTATTGATGATTATGTAGGCTAATGATGCTAATTCCTAAGAGACCCAAGGACAAGAAGACTCAGATGTTTAGCCTAGGATATCAAAGATTACCTTGACTTGAAAATGGATGTTGATCAAGAGAATTTTAGAAAAAGGTTCATACCCTATGCTAGACTTATGAGCAAAGGAATTGGATTGTGGGGATTGGATAATTAATAGAAGTATTAATTTCTTAATAACATCTTTGGCTTGATCTTAAGACTAATTTGTTTGGGTTGTTCTTGATGCAACTAAGTTAAGAATGTCAATGAACCTAACGAAAGTCATATTACAAAAGCTAAGGGGAACTTTTATGGATAAGCAACCTATATGCACTTATGGACACTAGGAAACTATATTTATTGAAAAGATTTAGAGTAATTTGGATATTAATTATCAAGTTTAGAATGAACCTAAGAAGCCCTAGTTTATTACTCAAATGAGGAATTATGTTTTTACAAATGCAAAATAGATTTTGGACAACTGTGGAACTGATTTTGGAAAAATGCAAGACAAATTCTAGATGATTACAGAATAAGGACTAGACAAATGTGAAATTGATTTAGGACAGATATGAAAATTGCTATATACAAATATGAAAACGATTGGACTCAAATGCAAAAATTTGTAATCTTCCAGGGGAGTCTAAAAATTATTGGTTTGTTTCAAAGAAATTTTGACAAGTACTGTTGATTAAACAGTCAACAAAAAACAATAGAGATAGTATCACTGGTGAACTCCCTAATTATAACTATTGTAACTATGTATGTTCAAGGGCCAGATTCAACCCCAAATTTCCATTGGTATTTACATATTTGAAAACAAATCAGACAATGCCTATTCCTATGGACAAGGCTTCACTACGATAATCTCAACCCACAACTTGGAATCTCCATCAACGCAAATGCAGGGACACCTAAAGGGGTGTATGCATTGTTGTCTTTAAGAGAGAGGATAGGTAGGGGCCTCCAAGACTGGAAGGATGACCCAATCACCCTCTCCTTGGAAAGCTACGTGTAGCTTATGCTAATCCAGGGATTCTTATCTCATCTCAAGAGATCCATATGGTGATTATCTCAGGGACAAAACCAGCTATACCCTTGCACCAAAACTATCGCAATGTTTGGTAAAAATAAAGGGTAGGCCATTATAGAGGTTTTTAGTCATAATTCAAGGGACCAAAACCCTTCGAGCATCTAGTAAGCTATTTAAGACTTTAATTATCCCTACTTAGAGTATAGAATACCACACATAAATGTGGGTATGGGGTCTCCTTTTGACTAACATTATACAAAAGAAGCAAATATCGGTTAGATCTTAACTTTAGTCTCAACCCATTTGTATAGTGGTCTGGAGGAAAGATCTGCTTAGGGTTATCCCCTAGAGTCATCACTTCTCTTTGCAAGCCCTTCTAAAAAAATTAAAAATAGGGTTCTACAATAGAATGTGCATGTAGTACCCCTACCCTAATCAATCTCTAACCTTGGTTTTATCTTGATTAGTTTATCGTAATATTATGTTATAGTTAGATGATTGATTTTACGCATAGCTATTGATGTGGTTTTCTCACTAGTTGTGTGCAAGTTATTCAGTGTTCCTAGTTCGTGATATTAGCATCGAGCTAACGCTTTCATTAAGTTATTATATATATATGCATGTATGTTCTCTGGTTGCAGGAGATTTCAGGTACAACGCCGCGTGAGTGCAAGGTTCTTCTTCACTTGGATGTGCAGGTTTGAGTGTACCTCTTTTACCCTTAGAGTTGGATTAGGCGGTCGTAAGACCCTAGTTGACCTTCGTCATGCTCAGGTGAGCATGGTCAGTCGTCGTCGGTGATCCCTTCCTGTTTGGGTTTGCGAGTTGTCTGTTTGGTTGACCTTCTCAGTTTGCGTGCTTGGTGTGTTTGGTTAATTGATTAATTAGTCCTTAGTAATTATCTTGATTAAATTTGCGTTTGTGCATTGAAGATAATGGGTTATATTAATCTAGCTTCCGTTATGCGATTTCCGTTGTTATGAATTGCCTATTTTAAATTGGAAGTAAATTCGAGTTAATGACTGCTTTTGAATATTTAATGCATCTTATTTATGCTATTGAAAAAGAAAGTTTGGTATTTAATCGCAATAGACGTAATTGCATTCTGTTGGATTCTGAAATTTGAAAGATTAAATTCAATTAAATAAGAAAATCGATTTTGGAATTGATAAAGCAAGTTATTTGTTGTTATTATTAGAAAAGGGTTAAATTTTGTGAATTATTTGTAAATAAAAATTTTTAATTCCAAAATGGAATTTTTGGGTCAACTCTTCCATATAACCCAAATTTGGGGAAATTTGGAAGGATGGACATTTTTGGAGGAGATTTTGGTTGGAAAGATTTTTGGGGGTTTTGGAGAAGAGGCAGGTTGCTGAATCTGGCAGGTGGGCTCTCCTTCAGCTACTCCAGGAATGCGTATGAAGGTAGGATTTACCGCATTTGTTCTTCCTCGTTCTTATGAAAATGGTTGCTTGTTGCCAAAATCCAATCTTTTGATTGTTTTTAGATTTAATTTTGGATATGAATTGGAAATGACTGTTATTGATGAATTTCTGGTGTAAATCTCCCTTGGGTGTTTGTAAAGAATGAAAACCCTTCAAGAAAATGTTATATCAAACCCAGTTTGTTTCAAACCAAAATTGTTAAGCCAAATTCTGAGTTGGGTTGTATTGTTGGTCTTTAAACCGAACTGTGTGTTCGAAGAAAATTTTAAACGTTTTTGTTCGAATCCGAACTGGGCGTATTTTTTTAATATATTATATCGAACTGTGCATTTTGTTCGAATCCGAGTTGGGCGTTTTTTTTTATTGTTTTCGGACTGTGTGTTTGTTTAAAAGAAAGGGGATATATATATTTTATGGCGGCCTGGGCGTTTGCCTTTGTTTCGGCCAGGGCGAGTTTTGTTTTACAACGAAACCCTTGGTTGGGGCCCCCGCTCGTTCCCCCCTTCCGCTCGTCCCCCGCACTCATTGCACGCAGACCCTTTGGGGCCGCGGCTCACGGCGGTGGCCGCAGGGGCCGCGGTGGCCGCAGGGCGCCGCGGCACCTGCGGGCACCACCGTGGCACCGCCGTGCTCCCCGCGAGCCTTCTCGGCGCTAGGGTTAGGGCACGGCCCGCCCACGCCTTTGTTTAAAATGCGTTTTTTTTAATAAAAAGAGAAAAGAACATAGTTTTTAAAAATGGTTTGTTTTTAATGTATTTTTTTTAATCATATGATATTAATATCTTTTAATGTAAGCTATCTTAATGTTAAGTTTTAGTTAGTTTCTTAATTAGGAATATGGTGGCATTAATCTTGGAAAATGTTATTTGGGTATTGATTTATGTTATAACGGAGTTTATAGATGAATTAACTATTCAATTTCATTTCATGATTTTTGCTCTCTTCCTGATTAAGTTCTGAAACTGTGAACTTTCGCAATTGAATATTGTTGTTTATAATCTTATTGATCTTGGATTTATAAATCTAGATCTTACCTTCTAGCTGATTAGGGAAGTTGGCTAATTAAGGTATTATTGTCTAAAAACAAATAGAGAATAAAATGTTATTGGAAAATCGTTGAGTAATTGAGAGGTAGTGAAATATTTTATTGTTGGGCATTTGAATTTAAACGATATGCTTTGGAAATGATTATCTCCATTTAGATTCTCTTTCTACATTTTTATTTCCGTAATCCGAATTATGTGACTGGAATTGAAATTATGAATCTGTAGAGATTGATCTTAGACCAGTATGTTAATGACGTTTTGGATTGGAGATTAAATATCTTATTTTAGTCGATTAATGGTTGTCTGAATTTTATTAATATAAATTGGTTAAAAACTCATTATGGCTTATGTGTCTGTTCTATGCCTTGAACCTTAAGAGTCAGAAAACCAAGAACAACTTACCCCTAGTTGAGGTAGATAACTATAATCTGTTTTAGATCTTGTAGAAAACTTGATCGACTTGTAGTGATTAAATCAATTTGAGGAATATTGTCTTTTCTGATTATTGCCTTTCGAGTTTAATTTCTGTATTCGCCTTTAATTATGAAATGGCAAGTTTTGCTTTGTTTGATAGGACCCTGTCGTATGGATTGACTTAGGGTACCCGTTCCAGTCCTCTATTTTCTGAGTTGGCTGTTGTATTGTGGTAGTGTCGTTTTGATCATATCCTCCTTGTGTGTGAGTCGAATGATGATTGTGGTTGACCCTTGTTAGTCAGGTCTCTAGTGAGAGTACCGTTAGTAAGTGTGCATCTATGAGTCGTGTTTGACCAGATGATTTTTTCTCTCTTCTTGAACTCCGTTCGTCTGACCATGTGTATTCCTTGGTTTGAGTTCGTCTGAGTTAGTCTAGTGTCGTATGGGAAAGTGGCTTTCGATTGGGGGTCGCGCCCAAAGTGGCTGCTGGGTAACCCGTCGAAAGTGAGTCTAATAAGTGATAACCTAAGTAGATTAGAAAATAATCTCTAAATAAGATAATGTGCCTCACACATGGGACGGGTGCTAGCATAGACTCGACATGCTATGAGAAGGCCTGAAATGGCAAACCATCTTCCTTGTCTTCACGAGAGGATGTGTGGGTCCACATGAGGCTTGGATGGGCCGGAAGCTTAGATTAGGTTGCCAGGGTAACCCAATGTGTGGGGCCAGGACCTATGAAGACTTGCCATGGTATCCATACCAGGTTGTGTGATGACACTTGTCCCTACGTTCGCTAGTGTGTTGTCGTTTTGTCCTGTTAGGAGTACCTTTGTGAGTCATCCTTTTGTCTCTGCCCTTGTGAGTGTCGGTTTCATGTTAGACCTTGGGTGGTGATGGCTCAGTTTTATGGATGCTCTCATGGACCTCTTGTTTTAGCTTTGATTATGTTCAGCTGGATCCTGTTCTCTTCAAGGATCATTTACGTATTGATGGACCGATGCGGTCGTTTGTATATTATTTATGTATCGCCTTGATGGCTGGATTGTATAGTGTAACCTCTTGTATTCTTAACTTTATTATTTATCAGAGGGGTCTTGCAGTTGAGCAGACCCGGAGATGTAGCCCTTTAGGGGTGAACTCCGAGATCATTATGGTGTTATGTGATGTATTCGCTTATGTTTCCTTTATTCAGCTTTATCATGTATGATTAACTTATGTTAGAATGGTTAAGTGGATAAATGGGAATTAACTTTAAATGCTTATATGTAGTTCTTTCTTGAATGCCATGTTGATCGAATGCTTTAGTGGTTAGATGAGATTTTATCGTAGATGCTAGTATGCAATTGTCTTTTAAAATGAAATAAGATGGAATATGAAAGGATGTAACTTAGAGTAATGAATTATATTCAGTTGTTGTAAGGAAATTAAATATGCTTGGAAAGATCTCTTATGTTATGATGAAATTCTAGGGTGTTAGAATATTAGATGTATGGCTTGTAATTTTAATGAAAAGCTTGAATGAGGATTATGAATGGATCTTAATGATGAATCTTCGCTTGTGATTTATATTTCCCTCTTTTGAAAGGAATTATTCTGATTATGAATATCTTACTTTTGGATTAACTATGTGAGTTAAGTGAATTGTGAAATTTAAGTAATCTCGTTGGGAAACTCTTTAGGTGTTAGTGATGTCTTCCGCTATGTAATCTGAATCTTTGATATCTTGTTGCATCTTATGTGTTGTAACTTTAAAAAAAAAAAATTTGCACTCTATTCATGTGTTATGGCTTAATCCCTTCGGGGTTTCCTGGCGGGGCATTACAGTGCAAGTGCACCATACACTTCAAACAAAATTGTTCTTTTAATTTTACCAATCCCAAATGTTTTCTACTCTAAAAATCACAAATAGTTTTCTAAGTTACCTCTGCAAAAACAAATGATTAGTAATTTGGTGGATTTTTTATTTTCGACTTACAAGCACCACACATTGAAGATCAAATGTTAGTAACATAAAAATTCTAATCGATTGACACCAAAAAAAAAGAACTGAAAACCAACATGAAATAGAATTAAAGAAAACAAAACTTAGTATTTTTTTTAAAAAAATTACTAGATGGATATGTTTTTAATCATTGCACCTGCAGTGCCTAGTCAAAGAAGATTTGACTTTTTTGTAATATTTTCAACACCAAAAATAAAATCACAAAGAAAATACCCCAAATGAATTTTTGAGAGCTTTCCAAAAATGTGACTAGGAACCACGACCGAGGACTGGGACTTTCAAATATCTAACTTTATGTAAATTATTTCACATCAAAAACAAAAGAGTAAAGAAGATACCCCCTGTGAAATTTCAATAGATTTCCAAAAATACAATTTTTTTAGAAAAATCCCCTAATTTGTGCCTAGAATATATATATATATATATATATATATATATATATATATATATATATATATATATATATATATATATATATATCATATCTCACTCAAAATAGATGCTAAAAGGCTGATTTTTAAGATGTTGATGTGTTTTTGTCATCCTTAACCTGCAGTAGAAAAATCTCAAAAAACATCGTTGATTTGCTCCAAAAAAAAAAATATTTGTCAAAAATATTAAAACTACCATATCTCACACAAAAATGATGATGTAAGAAAAATTTTTGGGTTTTAGACTCCTGAGATAATCCTTAACCTACAACTAAAATATTGTGGAGAAATTTGCAGTCATTTAGGAGATATGATGAAATCTTTGGAAACCCTATAGTCTTGCCTTCAACCTAATCTGCACAAGGTGAGTCTTGATTTTTTTTTAATATAATATCCAATTAAGGCTGAAAATCCTAAATAATATGTTGGTGAATGTTGTCATTGATGTCAACTAGGTCAAGCAATTGCAGATTGCAGAAGAATTGAAATGCAATAATAACTTGCAGATGTGCATAAGTGTTGAATTCATGTGTTTCAGACTAAAAATTATGCTTCTACATTGTTTCGCAATGTGTTTGAACCCATTAGGTTTCATCTATGCAAGTTGCAGATTGAAAAAATCTTGAAAAACTCTTATTTCTATAGTTTTTGACAAGACTTTCTCCCTATCTTGGTGACATACTTATGATTTCAATGTCAAAGGGTCTATTGGCAAGACCCCTTTTATCTCTTATCAGCTCTTTATACTTATACTGATAGCTCTTTCTTTTTTTGTGATGGACCCTCTATCTTGGGGACAACGCTTGCTTTTCAGCATGACAAAGTTGATCAGCATGACACCTTTTTCCTCTTGTTGACTAGTTTAGGTTATATCAAAATTGGTCCCATGGTGGATGACTAAAGGCTCTAATGTGCCATATTTACTGTCACATCAGCAAATGAATATCTGCATGGAGAGGCATGTGTTGTGTGGGGCCCGTGGTGTTGTGTCGTAAAAATCCTTTTTGGAATCTAGTTGGTGGTTTCTCTTTGGTCCACTCAAGTCATGATGTGTTCATGTGGGGCCCTTGGTTGGGAGTTGGCAATAGCCTTTTTAGCAAGACCTTTTGTTCTTTTGAGTGCCCCTCAAGTCTTACACTGAAATGTTCTTTTCAATATGATAGGTTCCTTGTCTTGTTGATGTTGCCTTCATTTCATTGTAACATGGTGTTTCAACATGACTCAAAATACCTATGCTGACCCATTAGAGCTACAATGATAAGCTCATTTTTCAATGTGATGCACTTAGTGTCGGTGAAATGGGTTCAAACACAAAAATTGACCAAATGACTTGATTTTACTCTCACAACTGAATGTCGATATGTGAATGGTCCACATGGTTTGTTGACCAACAAAAATTAGATGACATGGACAGTGTTTTTGACAATGTAGAGCATGCAGAAAATGAAGGCCAAATCAAATATGCAGAAGAGCTGGACATACAGGATAAATGGATTCCACTTGGATGAGACATACAAAGCTCAAATGGAGAGAAGAATAAACTAATCCAAACTATTTGAAACTCCAATTAGATTCAAGGGAGCATTAAATGAGAATCTAAGAAGTTGGATGGAAGCTCCAAGATGACACTCAATCTTCAGTTGATGACATTTTGCAAATGAGGATTGCAGAAATGTTTAAGTCGGCATAACAAGTTCACTAAAGATGAATGAGGGTTACTCATTTTAATAACCTACTTTCTGATGTCAATCTAAGACCAAATGAAATGCATTAATGGTGGGCAGCTACATGTATCTCCTTCCAAACAAGATTTTTTCTCAGAGGCTGAGAAGATTAATTTTTAAATTCTGTTTCTTAGAGGGAAATCTAGTATGTACAGAGATGACCGATAGGAGATAGTGTAGAAGTGACATGACTGAGGTGGTTGAGTGCAACTAAGGCAAAAAAGTAAAGATATAGTGAGCGTGTGCATTTTTTGGATTACATGTTGTGGCTAAATGAGAGAGAGAGAGAGAGAGAGAGAGCATTGAGTAGAAACGAAGTATTCAACTGGGTAAGAGTAGAAAAAATAAAGTGCAGAGACAAAAAGGGCAGCAGAGAGACTTCAAGAAATTTCATATCAAAAGTTGCACTGTACAAAGGATTCCTATTTTTAAAAGGGGTTACGAGACTCACTTGTAATGAGAAATTTTATTGTACTCAAAATTTACAATGTAATTGATAGTGTCTCTCTAAGTGGGTGCTCAGAGCAAGGGTTGATGCTCCTTGAGTTGGTGCTCAAAAATCTAGGGGTGGGTGCTCCTTGATCAAGTGCTCTAAATTGGGGAGTTGGTGCTTCTCTAGGGCTGGTGCCCTTAAATGAGATTGTAACTAATGATTTTTCTTTGTGGGGTTGGATTGGATGAGTAGACTCTGGCAGCTCTTCTCACCAAGGTTTTTCCCACATTGTATTTTCCTCGTAAATTCTTGTGTTATGAGATTTGTCTTTGTGTGTGTGTGTGTTTTATTTATTTATATTTGCACACTTTGTTTTTAAAACTATAGAATATAGTTGATTCTCTCCCCTCTCAATGATCACTTGTGTTCTTCAGAATATAGATATAAAGAGACGTGGAGTCATGTTAGGTTCACCAAAAATGTGTTTGAGAAAATTCTTCATTTTTAATCAGATTCATGAGTAGCCACTAAGCTCAATCTAATTAATTAATTCCAAACATAACATCAATAAAAGCCAATTCAATAGATTCAATAATATAAAATAGAACAAAACATCTAAAACCCCCTTTTGAATCCAAATGCAATGCTTCTATTGTTCTTCTTCTTCTTGCATAACGTTGGCTCTCATAGTTGTTTTATGATCACCTACAGGATGATGACACAAGAATTCAAATATAGTAGAATCTGAAAAATGGAAATAGATGTTCAATTTATAGATTTTGGAAGGATTATTTGGATGGTTAAGATGATGGACTTGAAAAGCGCTGAGGGCAGGGGGGGAATCAGTGACACCAAAAAAAAAACTACTTCAAACACTAACCGATAGATGAACTTAACAAAGCTTTTAAACACAATGCATGCAATCCAAAATGATATAACAGCATCCACCATAACACAAGTGTTTGTATGTGGAAAACCCAAATAGGTAAAAACCACGATGAGATGGAACTCACAAGTTAACTATCTGTGGTAATAGATAACTAATCGGTTAAGGTCTACAAAGTGCTTTGCTAGGAGCGAATCTTGTTAGAGATCCCAAATCTTGATTAGAAGCTTATACCCTATTAAAGGTAGTACCTTGTGAGGAGTAACCTCGGTGGAAGATTTCTGAATCCAAACTAATGGATCACCCTATTAAAGGATTTATAAATTGAAGCTTGTTAGAGCTTATCCAGTTAGGGGATTTGATTTTGTTGTAATTGTTAGAAAACAACAAGAATGGTTTGATCTGTTCTGAGTAGCACAATACTTGCTTGATCAGATCCTTTTAAACATATTCAACACTTCTCTTCTGCATACTCTGCAACTTAACTCTTTTTTACTTTCACACATAACATAACACTTTCACTTATATCAAAATAGTTCATTGCGATGTCAATATATAGACCTTATGATTTCATGTCGGCCTTAAGAAATCATAACACAATTTCCTAGGTGCAGTGTATCTGGACAAGTGATCATAACTCATCACAAGAATTACCGCCAAGCAGTCGGTGCTAGTAACTCATCATGAAATGTGGTAACTCATCACAAAATTACCAAATACCGGTTTGAGTAAAACATATGAACCATTGTCCTTGAATCTCCGCTTGATCTTCATCTTGATGTCGACTTAGTATAATCACAGATTGTCTCTTATGCACATACCAGTTAACACAAAGTACCGGTTAGAGATTAACCACTAAGTATATCGATTGACAGTGTAAATAATTAAAGTTACACCGGTAGTCAATATAACCATGTGTGTGTGTGTGTGTGAGTGTTTCATCGATGACAATAAATGATGAATACATTACAATCATCATCAAGCCAACAATCTCCCCCTTTGGCATTGATGGTAACACTTAAAAAAATTTAAAGTAATACCGCTAAGTATGCATACACAACAAATTTACACATATACGCATGCTCCCCCTTAATGCATACAATTATACAATTTTCAAAAACACACATACATATTTCTACTCCCCCTTTGACAACAATGCCAAATTGAAAAAGCAATATATATATATATATATATATATATATATATATATATATATATATATATATATATATATATATATATATATATATATATATATATATATATATATATATATATAGAAAATTTGTATCAAAGTGTTTAGCATATACAAACTCAAAAAATTGAGTCAAAGTTCAGGCATAAGAAATTCTCATGAAAATAACAGTGTAGCTCTTCTTTAATTGTGACAAAGCATGGGTCCACGATTCCAACACGTTCTCAGTATACTCAAATGTAGACATTAGCTGTGAATAGAATTCTTCCATTGAGTCAAGTGTGCAGGTTTCAGGAGTTGCAAAGACAGCTTTTACATTTGAGTAGGCTCTCTATAATATGTCTACTTGTGATGTGAGCAGACTTTTGAGTTCCTTGAGAGATCGGAGTCTCTTTGCCTTCTCATTATCATAGATGTCCAGCCTAGTCTGCAAATAATCTACAGATTTGCTAAAGGCAAATATAGAGTCCTGAAGTGGGACATATGTCTTGCATATCCTTTCCAGCTCTTGCTCTATTTCTGTTTGTCTTTTTGAAATGTCAGAATAAAAGAAAGAAACGTTAGAGGTGGAAGAAAGATACTTTCCTCCTATTTTAATAGCATTTCTCAAAAAATCTTTTGTTGAAATGTGGCAACTGATCAGAAAAGTATTGTACACTCAACATGTATCCTTGCCGAGCTCCAGGGCCAGGCTGGGCCCTGGGCGGGGGTTTGGGGGCAGCAGCCCCCAAAGCAGGCGAAGCCCACTACGGGGGTTCGGGGGCAGGAGCCCCTGAGAAAAAAAAATTTTGCCATTTTTTGTTGATGAAAACTGACATTGTAATAAAACCCTAAAAAGGCCGACTTTGTTTGTTGCCCTAAAAATGCATGTTATAAGCAGCTGGGATGCTTAAGGCATGGTAATGTTGATGTACTATTTTTGTTGGATAATAAGAAATATTGGACAGCTGTGTATGGTGGACGTAACCCATTTTGGGTGAACCACATTAAATCTCTGTGTTATCTGTATCCTATTTTATTTCTTTATCTTTTGTATTTAAATCTGCATATAATTGTTAGTTCATATTTCCTTCGGATCTGCTTGAAACCCTAACAATTGGTATCAGAGCAAGGTTTCTTGTAAATTGGCAGGATTTTCAGATTTGAGTGGGAGCAATGGAGGATTCCAAATTCAAGGTCGAAAAGTTTAACGGCCAGAATTATCAGTTATGGAAAATGCAGATGGAGGATTACCTGTATCAAAAGGATTTGTGGTGGCCATTAGAAGGAAAGGCAAAGAAAGAGAACACAATGTCAGATGAAGAATGGGACATTTTAGATAGAATGGCACTGGGATCCATTTGATTGTGCCTTGCACCGTCTGTAGCTTTTAATATAACAGAAGCAAAAATGGTTGTAGATTTGATGGCGACATTGGCTAAGCTGTATGAGAAACCCTCGGCTTTGAATAAGGTATTTCTTATGAAGAATTTGTTTAATTTGAAAATGAGTGAGGGAGGATCTGTAGCAGAGCACTTAAATGAATTTAATACAATTACCAGTCAATTGTCTTCGGTAAAAATTACCTTTGCAGAAGAGGTTAGGGCTCTCTTGATTTTATGTTCTTTGCCAAAAAGCTGGAATAGCTTGGTTATGGTTGTAAGTAACTTTGTCTCTAGTAAAAATATTTTGGTATTTGATGATATTGTTGGTGTTATCCTAAGCGAGGAAATGCGAAGGAAAAGCATAGGTGAGACTTCAACATCATCGGGTAGTGTTTTGAATGTGGAGAACAGAGGAAGATCAAAGGAAAGAGGAAAAGGCCCTTGGAATGAGAAGCCACGAGGGAAGTCAAAAAAAGGACGCTCTTAATCTAGAGGAAAGAAAGATTGCTGGTACTGCGGAAAGCCTAGTCATCTAAAGAAAGACTGTTGGTCTCGAAAAAACAAAGAAGGAGACAAAAATGAAAATGACAGTAAGGAAGCTAATATTGCAAGTAATACTTTACAAGATGCTTTAATCTTATGTTTGGATAATGTTAATGATTCCTAGGTTATAGATTCTGGGGATTCATTTCATGCTACACCCCATAGAAAATATTTTCTAGATTATGTTCAAGGTGATTTTGGACAGGTATATTTGGGTGATGATGAGCCCTGTCAAATTGTTGGAAAAGGAAAGATAAAGATCAAGTTGTAGAATGGTAATGACTAGTTTCTGCAGGAGGTAAGACATGTTCCTAACTTAAGAAGAAATTTAATTTCTGCAGGGCAACTAGGTAGTGAAGGTTGCATAGTTATCTTCTAAGACAGTATCTGGAAGGTCAGTAAAGGATCATTAGTAGTGGCTAAAGGTACGAAGGTAGGCAAATTATATTTGTGTACTGGAAACACTTACTCTACCTTAGCTGCTATAGATAAAGTTACTATAGGGACAGCAACAATGGATGTTGCAAGAGCAGATTCGATAATGTGGTACCATAGGCTTGGGCACATGAGTGATAAAGGGATGAAAATCCTTCACTCCAAATGTTGTTTACCAAAAGTGATAACCCAAGTATACCTGCAAATCTATCTATGGGATAGCCAATCTCAATCAATGAAACACCTCAGGGCTTGGACAACATGACAAGGATATGAATCCTTCTACTCTTCAGGCTCTGCAAAACCTAGGCGGGTATACCTCTGATGCATTTAATCAGACCTATTACACACAAGACTGCATCAATCAAAAGTAGATGGATCTCAAAAGGTTCAAAAACTAAGAGGTAATTGTAGATGGGTTAGATCCACACTTGCACTTAACATTGTTGAATCATGAGATGGAGGGACACTTCCACATAACAGAAAATATAAAAGATATTTTGATTTTTTATTTTTAAAAGGTGTTCTGACAACCTTTCAATATTACAAGAGACCAGTGCCTTATCCAGGCCACACAGTCATGCATAAAACTGGATGAGAAATCTCAAATGCAAGTTCTTTTTAGCATTAAATTTTCATGTATCAATGCCTTACATTAATACAATCCTCTACTCTGTCACAAAACCATACTTATATGTAGATGTCCAATATGCATTCAAAATCATTAATGCTAGGTTTTAGGATTTAAATCCTTCCTTGAAGAATACCCAAAAGACAACATTACACTCTTAGAGGAATCTAAAAGAGACAACTCAAATTATCCTTGATAATATGAAATTATATGAATCTGAGTACATTTTGGAGACAATTTCATGGAAACTCACACATGCCTTGCATATGTGTGCACCTGTAAACTGAAACTAAACCTACAATAAAGACAACACTGAAAACATAGACGAACACACTGTCATTTGCATTGATAAAAGGATTCCATCACTGGAACCTACAATTTTGGATTTCTCCCTTGGAGCAAATCTCTCAAAAACTGGAACCCCTACAACTAAAAAGAATTCGGAATAAGAAGGAGAGGGAAGAGAATCAAATCTACAACTGAAAATTGCCAAGTGTCTCTCCTCTAACTGAATTTTGTTCTCATGGATACTACTTCCAAAATATCCTACATTTGTCAAAATTAACCTCATAATCGGATTCCTCACTCTGAGAGCTTTCCGAAAACATATAACACTTTATATTTTGGCCAAAATTTAGACCCTGGGTGAATTAATTCCCCAATGTGCTCAGTCATTTAAATTTTTCGAAATTAATAGTCATAACTATATCATTTATTCATTTTAAATTTGATTTTTGCCTCCATATGTGCTCTGATGCTTTGCCACGTGGTGGGATCTGATTGGTCGATGGGGTTGATCGGATGCCACCTAGGATGACACCTCATCACCGCCACGTCATCTACTTTGTCACTGCCACTTGGCCACCACGTCATCACCAATGGACTACCACCTGTGCGCCAACTGTGTGCCACGTCACTACCACCTCACTAGGACCCGCCTGCTGGACATCTGACTGTACCCGCCACCTGGCTTTCGCAACTTCGCGGGGTTTAAACTACGTGCATCTTCCCTTCGCGAAATAGCGCACACCGTTGATCTCCTCGGACTTGCTCACTTGTTAACCTGACCTTTCTCTGCAAAATTTCGCCTGTCTGCCTGCGTGGGTTCCACTTGGTCACCGTCGACTCACCTCCTCCATCGCCTCGAGATCTATGCTCGCACGTGAGCCCACCTTGGTCGCCATCAAGCACCATCCGTCAAAAGCCTTTATGGCTTAGAAATATTACTACAGTGTGTTTTTGCTTATAAAGATTAAAAAATACCACTTCCTAGCCAATGTGGGATTAAAACATTAAGCCTGGGACTATGTATTTTTTAAGATTTCTTAGTGGTCTTCAATGGCATTTTGCATTTAAGGTTTTGAAACCTTCAAACTCCAACGCCCAAACAGCACCGTGAGGGAGGAGCTAGCAAATATTGTGGATTTATTGCACTTGCTTGAAAGCTTCCACATTTCCTGAAGGTTTCAAAACTACCCATTGCATTGGTTGAAGCTTCTATTTGCTGCTAATTGCATTAAATTGAAGGTTTTGAATGCCATTAAACCTCCTTCTGCAGTCACCCACCTCACAAAAGCTCACACACTTGCCAATTTTATCTGCCTGATGGTTTATGCAGCCTTCTCAAACACCACCATCTGCTATAATTTTTCAATTTGTTTGGAAGCTTGTTGCTGGTAACTTCAACGCTTCCTCCATCTGAAAATACACTTGTGAAAGATTTATAAAACTTGTACACCATTCCATTCTACGCAAGGGAGGATTCAGCAGCTGGAGACACCTATTGATTGCATTGCTTTGAATTTTTAATGTCTTTCAATTTCCACACACAGCATGGGAGGATTCAGGCATACACCAATTGCATTCTCTTGGAGGGCTCATGTGGAGGGAGGGTCTGATTGCTGCTTGCATCTACAGATTGCATTTGTTTTAAAGCTTATTCCTCTTCTCCCTTTCACTATGCTTACCAATTTCATTTTATTTGAAAACTCTATCCTCTCACATGCCACGCAGGGAAGACTTTGTGCTTTAAAACCACATTGAATTCCACCTTCCATCTCACAGCATGAAGGAACATTCAAGTTGTAGCTTGCACTCACATTATCAAGTTTTTTTTTTTTAAATGCTCTCCTCCAGCCATACGTGGAGGATACCAGCAGCAATATACCTGCCCAATTTGCATTTGATGGGAAGTTTAAAAGACCTTTTAGTTCAGCTCTTATGCACAGCAAGGAGGGGATTAACTTCATGCCAATTTCATTTTTTGCTGAATGTTTCAATATTGTAGGTTAAAACTTTACCATACTCCACTCCATGGCTGCCAAGAGCATTTGCATCAAAACATGCCAGCTTTATTTAATTTGAAAACCTTTCAATTTTCCACATACCAATTTGCATTTGGTATTGGAGTTTCTCTTCTCTCTCACTGTCCAACTGGTGAATTGCCTTCGAGCCAATATGGATACACATATATTGCCAGGAAAAAAGAACATTTCACCATTAAAATTAAAGCACGGGCATGAGCCAGGTCGGGCCCCAAAATGGGTCCGACTAAAAAAAAATTTGTTTTCAAGCTACTGGCCTCTGGAATATATTCACGGACTTCAAACATACCTCCAGAAATGATCGGCATCATTTTCAGATCATTAATCCGCATTTTACAACCTTCAGGCAATTATGCCACAATTTTTGCATTTAATCGCAAAGACGTAATTTTCAAACCTATCAAAACATATTTCTGGAGCTCGCCATCTGATAGGTGTGCACTCTGATATACGAGGATGACTTCTACCAAACAGTTTCTCAAGACGAGTCCCGAGCGAAGAGATATTAATTTCTGAAAATGTCCAACTAGCTTTGTCGACACTGTGGACCTGATGAAGTCAATGTTCTGGCAACACATGATGCCTTTCTTAAAAATACCAAACGACCTCTGTAGACCCTCAAATTTGAAACACAGGTACCTTGAAGTACATATTAAATCTTTGGATTTCAGTTTGATCACCAGACTGACAGGATGCAAACGGTGCGCTCACCAAAATGGCTACATTAACTGATATAACATTGGAGTGCGGATAACCGAATTTGATGGTAAAATGAGCTCTTTTGAAAATCGATCAAATGGATTGATAAAAGCTTGAAATTTGAAATGTAGCTCATCATTTATACCAACATTAGCCTAGAACAAACATTATGGCATGATGCTTACTGAGGCAACTTTTACACTTATGTGAAACAGGGCTCCGACTAGCTGTCGAAACAAGGACTTGCCAAAACATAGAAACTGCAAATGGATTTGGCTTCAAAAACTGAGAAAATGGATTCGTTAAGACTTGAAAATTTGCGAGCTCACTCACATTTATGCATAGAATTGAATCCTTTGAAATTTTTCATTACGATCAACAGGGAAAAAGATGTAATCACTCAAAGTAGGCTACTCAATAAAAACTGCATTTGTGCCTAAAATGCACTTCCAGCTCACCCCTCAAATTGGGTACCTCATAAACTTATCCAAATTGAATTCTGAAAGTTGCACATCACTAAATAGGCCAAGTGAAAGGTGTGAGACATGAATCTCAAGCCTTACCCTCTGAAAATCAACTGGCTCCATTTTACTCCCTTGCTAACTAGGCCATTCAAACTAACTTATTTAGGTGCCTTTCTGACATGCAGAGCAAAAATTTGAAGTGGGCCTCAAAACTTGACTCAGTTTTAATCAGTCCCAACACCAAAAATCTATTGCCAGGACTAAAGAAGATTGATTTAGAGTTCTGTGAAAATTCTATTTATGGCAAACAGAAAAGAGTCAGATTTCTCAAGGTTGGGAAAGAGGAGAAGAGTGAGAAGTTAGAGCTCGTGCATTCAGATGTATGGGGACCGGCTCAGGTATCATCTCTTGGTGGCTCTTGTTATTATGTTATTTTTATTGATGACTCAACCAAAAAAACATGGATATATTTTCTAAAGAAAAAATCAGATGTTTTTGAAACTTTTAAGAAATGGAAAGCTTTGGTTGAGAATGAGATAGGAAAAAAGTTGAAGTGTCTCAGATAGGATAATGGAGGTGACTATTTCAGCAAGGCATTTGAAGATTACTGCTCCTTAAATGGGATTAGAAAGCAGAAGATAGTTCCACGAACTCCACAGAAAAATGGTGTGTCAGAGAGAATGAATAGGACTATCATGGAACGCGCGAGGAGCATGAGATTGCATGCTAGATTGCCCTTACATTTTTGGGCAGATGCTGTACATACTGCTATCTATTTGATAAATAGAGGACCTTCAACCCCTTTGGATGGTGGTATTCCAGAGGAGGCATGGACTGGTAAAAAGGTAAATTATTATTTTCTGAAAACCTTTGGTTGTGAAGCTTTTGTCCATGTTGATAAAGAAAACAAAACCAAGCTTGATGCCAAATCTCAGAAATATACCTTCATTGGATATGGGATAGATGAATATGGCTATCGGTTATGGGATTTTGAAAATAAGAAAATAACTAGAAGTAGAGATGTTATATTCAATGAGAAGGTTATGTATAAAGAACAGATGTGGGAAAAGAAGCATGAACAAGACAAGCAAGAATATGTGGTGTTGGATGAGATTCTTGAAAATGAAATGCCACAAGTACCTGATGCTCAGCAACAACAGAATGTCCCACAAACTCCTGCAAGTGTTAGACGTTCTACGAGGTAAAGTAGACCCCCTGAAAGATTTTCTCCTTCTTTGTATTCTATATTATTAACTGATTATGGTGAACAAGAATAATATGAAGAAGCAATGTAGGTGGATGCCAAACAACAGTGGGAGCTAGGCATGAAAGAGGAGATGGACTCCTTGATGAAAAATAAGACTTGGGACTTAGTCCCTTTACCTACAAAAAAAAAAGTCTTGCCTAACAAATGGGTTTATTGGTTGAAGGAGGAGGAAGGAGGTTAGAAAATATATAAGGCCAGACTTGTGGTAAAAGGTTTTGCACAGAAAAAGGGTATAGATTATGATGAAATATTTTCTCCAGTTGTAAAAATGACTTCAATTAGAACTAAACTTAGTCTTGTGGCTGCAGATGATTTACATCTTGAACAATTAGATGTGAAAACAGCTTTTCTCCATGGAGATTTGGAGGAAATTTACATGTTGCAACCATAGGGATATGAGGTCAAAGGTAAGGAGAACTTGGTGTACAGGTTGAAGAAAAGTCTGTATGGCCTAAAGTAAGCACCCCGATAATGGTATTTAAAATTTTATAGTTTCATGGCTAAACACGGTTATCATAGATGTCATTCTGATCATTGTGTATATTTCAAGAGATTTGATAATGGCAGTTATATTATCCTGTTGCTTTATGTTGATGACATGCTTGTTGTTGGGTCTAACATGCAACATATAAATGATCTTAAACAGAAATTATCCAGGTCATTTGCTATGAAGGATTTGGGTGCAGCTAAGCAAATTCTTGGTATGAGGATTACACGGGACAGGAAAAATAGAACCTTGAATTTGTCCCAAAGTGAGTATATAAAGACGGTGTTGAAAAGATTTAACATGCAAGATGCAAAAGCAGTTAGTACACCTTTGGCTAATCATTTCAAATTGACTAAGGAGATGTGCCCAAAGGCACAGGAAGAGGTTAATAAAATATCTAACATCTCATATTCATCAGTTGTTGGCAATCTGATGTATGCAATGGTATGCACAAGGCCAAATATTGCACATGCAGTGGGAGTTGTGAGAAGGTTTATGAGTAATCCAGGTATGGAACATTGGAATGCTGTGAAATGGATTCTTTGGTATTTGAAAAGAACTACTACGAATACATTATGTTTCAAAGGATCTAATGCTGCTCTGAGTGGATTTGTTGACTCTGATCTGGTGGGTGATATTGATTCACGGAGGAGTACTGCAGGGTATGTTTTTACTATAGGGGGAACTACAGTCAGTTGCATTTCTGGGCTACAAAAGGTTGTTACACTTTCAACCACTGAAGCTGAGTATGTTGCTTCTACAGAAGCCAGCAAGGAGATGATTTGGTTACAATGTTTTTTGGAGGAATTGGGTCAAACACAGGAGGATCGCCCATTGTATGTTGATAGCTAGAGTGCCATTCATCTTGTGAAGAACTCTGCTTTTCATTCAAGGACAAAGCACATTCAGCTCAGGTACCACTTCATCCGGACTGTTTTGGAGGAGGGTCAGTTATGGCTTGAGAAGATTCACACAAGTGAGAATCCTGTCGATATGTTCACGAAGGTAGTTCCACATGAGAAGTTGATTTCTTCATCAGTTTCTATTGGTCTTCTTGATTGATAATTGTGGAATGTATACTAGTCGAGTCCTAGTATTTTTTTCCAGCAGATGTTGCATGTACAGTGGTGTCATGTAGTTTCAGTCTCCAAGTGGGAGATTGTTCAGTGTGGAGCCTAATCAGTCTCCAAGTGAGAGATTATTGAAATGTGATGACTGATCAGCAAAGTACTGTACACTCAGCCCCCGAAAAAAAAAATTATCATTTTTTGTTGATGAAAACCGACATTGTAATAAAACCCTAAAAAGGCTGACTTTTTTTGTTGCCCTAAAAATGCATGTTATAAGTGGTTGGGATGCTTAAGGCATGGTAATGTTGATGTACTATTTTTACTGGATAATAAGAAAGATTGGATGGTTGTGTATGGTGGACATAACCCATTTTGGGTGAACCATGTTAAATCTTTGTGTTATTTGTATCCTATTTTATTTCTTTATCTTCTGTATTTAAATCTACATATAATTGTTAGTTCATATTTGCTTCAGATCTGCTCGAAACCCTAACATCTTTGTTGTGTGATAGAGCCATTTTTCCACTATCAATATCCTTTGCCAGTTTTTCTCCATGCTTCTTCTTGTGACTCTTTTCAGCATAGAGGTTAGCAGCATCTTCTAGTGACTTGATTTGATCAGATGCATCTGCAACTAACTAACCAAGTTTGCTAATAGGTGTAGGTAGATGTGTTGTAGATGTTTCCGATAGCAGACCAGATAAAATATCTACTACAGTCTAAATTGTTTCAACTTCAACCTTTTTCTCTTTCAGTCTCTTTTTATGCACTCTAGATTGCACGACACTTGCAATCTTCATCATTTCTGATGCACTCAAGTTGTGCATATCAATAGGTCCTAAAATACTTAAAGAATCATCATCATCTTCATCAAGTTGCTTCTGCTTTGCTGGTTCAGAGGATACAACGTTAATGATTGCTTTTTCTATATTCTCCTTCTTTTCCTTTTCAGAGGACTGTGTGATAACAATTTCAGTAGGCTCCTTCTAAATAACTTGAATGATCAGTGGAGATTGGGGTTTCTCTAGTTGTATTGTTTCCTATGGATTGTCCACTTTTAGTTGAGTTGTTGGTTTCTCAACTAAGGTAACCTGTACATCAGTAATTGCAGGAGGCTCCATATCTGGTACAGTGTTGTCTCCAGATAGATCAATTGTATCGTGAACATCATCAACAACATGAATAATGGATTCATCCTTTTTTCTTGAGAGTATAGACCTCATTAGCTTGTATAATCTCTTCTTCATCCATTTCCAGTTGATTAACATCATCTGCAATATTATCCTCATTCATAGAGGATTGGATGAGTTCTTCCATTCTTTTGATTTCATAGGCTATACGATGGGTCTCAGTTTCAACAATTGCCTTATTTCCACTGAGTAACTTTAGTCTTCTTTCTTTGAATGTAAACTGAGATTTGTATCGAACAACTAAAGCACTAATATCATCTTTAGAAAGTTCAAAAAAATATTGTACAAATATTTCATCAATGATTTCTTTTTCTAGTTTTATATCTTCCTACCATTTGTTCAAAAGAATAGTGTACAAAGAATTTGAGATATCCTTTTCCAATTCATGTGGATATCTACTGTAATGACACAGATGAGTGATTACCTGTTGAATGACTTTCTCTTTCTCATTTACAGTGAAGGAATGAAAATACTCTTTGACATTGTCAACCCTATTCCTCCCTAGTGTCTTCATTGTTCTTTCAAAATGGGTTTCAAGCTTGAGGGATGCTATATCAATAGGCACAGTTGCCTTTGGTACTTCCTTAACTATTTTTGCTACTCTATCAATAGCCTTCACCTTCTTAGGTTCTTCTTCAGTATCTGAACCTTCAAATTCTGGTTGGAGAATAAGTTTTTGATTCCTTTTCTTTGGTACATTCTCATTTTTTGTATATACTTTAGGTGTTGGTTCCTTTTTGGTTAGGACACTCTGAATCATCCTTGTAGTCTTTATCACAAGAGGTGAGTTAGTTTTCTTTTTCTTTCCTTTCACATTAATGACAAGAGCAGTACTGGTTTCTGCTGGTGCATTTTGGACTACCATAATGTCCAATTTTGCCTTCTTTTTGTCTTTGGGAGATGCTAATAGAGTATTAGCATAACCAACTAGTAGATCATAGTTCACCTCATAACTCATGTCTTCCATCTCTTCTTCTCTTGGCTCAATTGCTTGCATCAAGCAAAAGTTAGTGGTAATAGTAAAGACTGTCTTTTTCAAAGTGCCTTACCACATCTTCTGGTAGTCTCATTCTCATGCTCATCTTTTTCTGGAATTCATTAAAATACTTATTCATGGCTGCAGGGAAAGTATTCTTTACATCCTTAATGTTGTTCTTGATTTGTGTAGAGACTGGTAGGTCTTTTGACCACTCAATGTCTCCAATTCCTAGTAGAAAGTTCTAGAAATAGAAAAATAACCCAACCAATAGCTGACCATACTTAAATTTTTGACTATTGTCCTTTTTAATAGATTGCAAATTTTGAAATAATTGCCTTTTGATGGCTTCACAGAGATCATAATTTGCATTATCAACAATCATTTTATGAGTTGTATGAATTGTTGTAGATGGAACACTATTAAGTCTACTAGAGTAAAATACCCGGTAGCCTATCACCATTTCTGCTAGTTTCACTATAGGGTCTCTAATATTGTTGATAGAAAAGGCACACTTATCAGAAGTAGAACCGGTTAAAGAGAATATCGTGTCTTTTGAAATTCGTCTGAGAACAGGTACTTCACCAGTTGAGAAATAACCAGTTACAGCCTGAATGGCTTCCTTAGTTATTGTGTGAGTTCTCTCTAAATACATATTCTCTCCATGAACTCGACTCAAAATGATTCCAATATGCTCATTCTCGAAATCTTCAAGAAAGTAAGTGGCATTATGAAAACCCTTTTCAAAAACCTTACAATACTTTGTTTCAATCTTTCCATTCTCATCACAAAGTGATTTCAACTGTGTATAAATGTATAGAGATCCTAAATCTTATATCTTGCAGTCAATATAACTAGATAAATCACCTTTGATCAAAACTCCACTCAGAACTTGTGACAATGCATTATACAACATAATTTGTTTTTCCTCTACAGCTTCCATAGGCTCAAAAGTAATCATTAACCTCTCTATAGTCTTTGAAATTGATGTCTTTTCAGATGAACAAGAATCAAAGTATAATGTTCAAAGAAATACCTTGTATTGTGCTTATTGCCCCATTTACTGGTTGAAATGCCCAAGTGCACACCAGTTCAACCTTCTACAACCTTTAATTTAGCTTAATTACACAAATCACAAAGCAATTCAGCAATTGACAGTAAAACAATCTTTCTTAGCTCAACAAGCGCTCCAAATTTCTTTTCTCGAATGCGTTAGGATAAAAATGACAAAGTAAAACTCACTTTTATCCTTTTTACCTATAGCATTAAATGCTCGCCTATTAGGGTTACAAACCCTAATTTCACCACTCAAGGAGAAAATCGGTTGATAACATATTGACAAAAAGTTACTAGAATTTCATGTTTCAAAATTCTTTTACCGCTCATTTTTCTCAAGGGGTCCGGAGGTAATTTGACCATTAAGATACCCTTAGCCATATGAAAAAGGCTTAAGTCATCAGTGCAAGGCTCTCTTCACTAGGTGAAGGAACAGTTTCTTCTCCAAGTGAGTCATCACTTTTCTTCTTCCAAATCCAATTCATTTCCTCTCTAGTTTCTTCAGCATTAACTTTCTGCTTTCCTTTTTGATCCTTAGAAGAATTGACCAGTTTTCTATTTCTGGATCTACAGAATTTTGCTAAGTTCCTTGGTTTGTTACAATGATAACAGGCCATACTAGATGATCTCCAAGGTCCTGCATTGCCTCTTCCAGATCTTCTTCTGCAGTTCATAGCCATATGACCAAAGTTATTACAGATGGTGCAAATAACATGTGTTACCTTTTCCATCTTAAATGGACTAAATCAATTGTCGTAGGGCCTTTGCCAATTCAGGTTTACCTGGTTGTCAAAGTTCCTCATCCGGTCACCATTTGGTCTTGGATGCATGTGTGGTATAGGATTGTTTGCTCCATATTTGCACTCAACATATCTATGTCCATACATTCCACATGTGAATCAATGACCTTCAAATTTCTTGGACACATACCTAGCATTAGTATTGTAACTTGCATTTCTTTAAGGTTTGTCTCTACAAACATTTGCAATGTGACCAGGTTTATGGAAAACAAAACAAATAGGTTTAAAGACCTTCTTACCGGTAGGCTTATTGATCTTAGGAGTAGATTTGTTCTTAGGAATGTTTCTCTTTGTACCGAAGGATTCACCTTTTTTAGATGTATGAAAACCAAGTCCATAGATATCACCCTTCATCCTTTGTGATTGGATTTGTTCTTCCAGCATGGTAGAACTTCTGTTGAAATTCTCTAATTTCTCATTAGCTTCAGTAAGCTATTTGGTCAGATCTTCATTATGATTTAACATGTTCTCTCTCAGAGATGATGCAAGTTCAAGATCTAGTTGTAGGTTCTCCTTTTCTTCTCTTTCAGCAACCAAATGCTCATGCATAGTGACATTTTCCCGCTTGATCTTGGCAATCTCTTGATCTCTTTCCTTGATAAGATCTTCAGCATCTCTTTTGGCTTCTAGTTCCTGACTCATGCGAATAGTGGGACCTTCTAGCTCTCTCCTCAAATTCAATTTCTCACCATTTAACTTTTCAATTTCCTCTGCTAAAGCATCAGTATTGGCTTTATCTAAAGGACTATTATCAGATATCTCCAATAGTTGTTCAGTTAGCTCTCTCATTTTGACTTGTGAAGCTTTCAGTTTGACCCTAAGGGTTTCAAGCTCACTTCTACTAGCTTCTAGCTCTCTATCCATCTTGAAGTAGCTCATGTCCCCCATGGTGGTTTCAAGGCTCCCTTCTAAGCGATTAGGCTTCAAATAAGTTAGGCTCTGATACCAATTGATGGACTTGAAAAGCACTGAGTGTTGGAAATATGGATGGAGTAACTGAGAGGGGAGGGGTGAATCAGTTACCACAAAAATAAATCCACAAGTCCCTTAGATGTCTTAAATATAAACTGCTGAAACTCGGTAAATTAACTTATCAGTGTTTATTAAACATTAACATGCATAAAACAAGTAACATGAACACAAGTAACACCAGATATAACGTGGAAACCCAATTTTGGGAAAACCACCAATGTAACTAGTTACTGATTTTCACTCTTCTGAAGTGAGCCCTGTTAGGAGCCAACCCTGTTAAAGGTTACAAAACACACTGTTAGGTGTGACCCTGTTAGAGGATTTGATCACCCTGCTAGGAGTGGCCTTGTGAAAGGTCTTAAGAACAATTCAACCAAATTGTCACCTTGTCAGAGGATTTACAAAATGGTTGTTAGACCAACTCTGTTAAGAGATTTCGGTATCACTGCTACAATGGTTAGAAAGCAACAATGAAGTGATCTAAATTAAATGCAACTTATCTTGCTGATACAGATCTCTGTTCTGCGCCAATAGATCCTTACTGATCACATATATCTTTTCTGCACCTCAAGGATATCACTGATCCTTCATCAGAATTCGCACATTTCTACTCCTTCACATTTCCATACTTTTCATACTTCACCACACTTCGAAATCGCAACTTGATCTCTCATATATACCATTCAGGTTACCAAGTCGGCCCAATTACAAGTTAAAATGAATATTACATAGGTCGGCTACATATACAAATTTCAATAAATAAATATTGCTTCGGTCGGCTGCATAAACATTTCACTGATGCTCGGTGAACACTGTTGATTCTTCGGTAACCGACTGAACTCGGTAAGTACTGCGAACTCGGTATAGACTGACTTTCCTTCACATATTCTTCGAAGACCGACTTAACTCGGTAAAGACTGCGAACTCGATATAGCATACTGGAGTGCTAGGTAGACTCTGTAACTTGCTTCTCTTACCGTCTGAACTCGGTAGACTCTGTCTAACTGCTTTGCCGAACATTCTGAACTCGGTAGACTGATATGACATTTGTGTAACATCAAAGACAATACACAATTAAACAATTGTATCCAACACTGAGAGGGGGGGTGAATCAGTGACACCAAAAATAAAACTACTTCAAACACTAACTGGTAGATGAAATTAACAAAGATTTTAAACACAATGCATGCAATCCAAAATGATATAACAACATCCACAAAATGTAAAGCATCCACCATAACACAAGTTTTTGTACGTGGAAAACCCAAATAGGTAAAAACCACGGTGAGATGGAACTCACAAGTTAACTATCTGTAGTAATAGATAACTGATCAGTTAAGGTCTATAAATTGCTCTGCTAGGAGCGAATCTTGTTAGAGATCCCAAAGCTTGATTAGAAGCTTATACACTGTTAAAGGCAGTACCCTGTTAGGAGTAACCTTGGTGGAGGATTTCTGAATCCAAACTAATGGATCATCTTGTTAAAGGATTTATACATTGAAGCTTGTTAGAGCTTACCTGATTAGGGAATTTGATTATGTTGTAATTGTTAGAAAACAACAAGAATGGTTTGATCTGTTCTGAGTAGCACAATACTTGCTTGATCAGATCCTTTTAAACATATTCAACACTGCTCTTTTGGATACTCTGCAACTTAACTCTAACATAACACTTTCACTTACATCAAAATAGTTCATTGCAATGTCAATATATAGACTTTATGATTTCATGTCGACCTTAGGAAATAATAACACAATTTCCTAGGTGCAGTGTATCTGGACAAGTGATCATAACTCATCACAAGAATTACCGCCAAGCAGTCGGTGCTAGTAACTCATCACAAAATGTGGTAACTCATCACAAAATTACCAAATACTGGTTGGAACAATCAAATACCAGTTTGAGTAAAACATATGAACCGTTGTCCTTGAATCTGCGCTTGATCTCCATTTTGATCTTCATCTTGATGTCGACTTAGTATAATCACAGATTGTCTCTTATGCACATACCGGTTAACACAAAGTACCGATTAGAGATTAACCACTAAGTATATTGGTTGACAGTGTAAATAATTAAAGTTACACCGGTAGTCAATAGAATCATCCGTGTGTGAGAGAGAGTTTCATCAATAACAAATGATGAATACATTACAATCATCATCAAGCCAACATAAGATTCATTTCAAAACTAAAATGATCAAGGGTTGAGATTCAAAGTGACAAGTTGGTGGGGGAGAGTTGCTCATCTGATCGGGAGATCAACTAAATTGATTAAGAAGTTAACTAATTTGATTAGAAGTCAAATAGAATTGATTGATAAGTCAAGTAATTTTATTGAATAGTTAAATGTATTGATTAATAAGAAGAGTGCTATGATTGATTAGTTAATTGGATTTATTGATCAATCTAGATAAGGTGATTGAGACTTAGACTCAAAGCCAATGGCAATTAGAAATTTGACATGTGATGTAGAATTAGAATAAAATGTCATTTGATTTGAATTCGGATATTTGAAAATGTCAAATGAAATTAGAATTAATGAGAAATTAAATAAATTTTAATTTAGGGGAAATTTGATTTATTTGAAATGAATGGAAATTAGATTAAATAAATTTTTAAAAATTATATAATTTGGAGGACATAATTAGATAATTAAATAATTTGAAGAAATTATTTAATCGTGAGAAACTAGAAATTGAATTTATTTAAACAATAAAGATTGTTTAATTAAAATAAATAATCAAAGATTATGTTGGTTCCCAAATCAATAGATCCCCAAACCCTAGACATTTAGCCACTTTCCTATCCATGGGTTCAAGCTTGGATTTGGCCAATGAATGAGATTCAATTATAAAACCGAAATCTCCTGCCAACGAACGAGATTCAGTTATAAAACCGAAATCTCCTACACTTTTGGCTCTGCGAGACCAAGGCAGGTATACCTAAGTAATGGATAAACTTCTGGTTTTGGCTACTGAATTAGTCTATAAACATCTATGCACTCATTAAGGTTGATTTTCTACACTAATCCTACTCCTAATGCAGAAAATAAAAGAGACTTGGAAAATAGAATGATTCTGAAAATCTGAAAATAAACATTAACCAGTACCTTCATTTACTGGGCAATAGAGTCAACTTTTAGTTTGCAGCCTTACATCCAAGTAGCTTGCATTGTAATCACATAAATCTCAGAATTGATGCATTATATCAACACCCATTAGCTTTGTCTCTCTTATAACCATACTTTAAGATCCTACATGAAAGGACATTATTCATCATTCTACTTAAACAGTTTTAATCTCTTCCTTGAAAAGAAGCATAAAATAGAATGAACACCAGAACTTGTTGGGACAAAACAAACAATCCTTGATTATTCATTTCATAAAAAAGGTTGTTACATGTTGGAGATGATAACAAGAGAAGCAAATAGACATTACATGTGGTTACAACTACTCGGAACATAAAGCCTCTACAAACTGAAAATAACTCTAATTGTCATTAAAACTTGCACTCTACATAGCTCACTCATGGAGCATAAAACTTGGAGAAAAACTTAATTCCTAAAACTTACTTAAAACTATAAAAAAATGACTCAAACTAAAACTCAAAATTGAGAAAAGAAAAAGCAATGAGATGCATAACAAAACCCTAGGAATACCCTAGGATGCATCCTATTGGCCCATACATTTCCAGGAATTTAAAATTCATTTCTTAAAATCTACATCTTCATTCATTGGATTCTGCAAATACAAAAATCTGCATCTTTTCCATTTTTTGTCCTTAGTCTTTGAGCCTGCTAAAGACAATCTTGAAAATCTGGAAAATCCTCCTTTGGTAGCTTGTCCAATTCAAAGTTTGCTCATTGTCCCAAGCTTTCTATTTTTAGTAAGTTGTCCTCTTTGGTTGTGGTCCACTTTTCCACTTGATTTGAAAATCAAATTTACCCCTTTGGTAGAAATAGCAGAAATCCCCCTTGGAATTGTCTTTTCAATTCCTTCACCTTTCTTTCTCAGGAACATCAATCTTTGAAAAAAAATCATCTATATGCTATATCCACCCCTTTACAAGAAATTTCACAGATTAACACCTCCCGTGCGAAGACTATTTCATTCCTTGAAATTTCACTAGTATAGGTCTACCTGAAAAAATATTTCTCACTCAGAAATACTTTCACCTTTGATTAACACTCTTTTTCTTCTTCATTCACATTCTATGTGAAAGATTTCACCCTCCTTTGATCATATCAAAGTTCATATTTTATGTGCAATTCTCATAAGTTGCATCCCGTGGAGAGTTCTATTACTCAACAAGGTAATTACATTGTGGCTACTTGAATGAAAAAGAAATTACCTTAAGAGAAACCCCCTGTGAAAATAATTTCCTCCTTGGAATAAAAAAAATATACCCCCTTTACCATTTGATACTGCAACACCTTGCAAATTGGCAGTAATAATTTACCCTTGAGTAAACATATTTCATCCCTGTGCATAATATTTTACTCATTGAGTAAAATATTTCTCTCATTGAAAAATAAAAAATCAACTAAGTGCCCTTTAAAAATTTATATGCCTTATCCACGGCTTCCCATTCAGCACATAAGCCCTACATCCTTGCACTCGCTGAGAAAAACAAGAGGTCATACTCAAGACAGCACACCATGCCCAAGTTGATTTTCACTCTGCCTCTATTCGTATATTAATGCTTTTAGACACTCATATTTTATGTGCCGCTTGTGTGAACTCAAAGGCATATTACAATGGCGCCCCCCATATCAACATCGCCCAAAATGGGCTTGCAACAAATCTCACCCGGATGCACTCAGAAAATGTGCCACTAATTTATTTTGATGAGACCCCCTTGTAAGTAGGTTTGATGCCTTTAAAATCTTATCGTTTCTCACTAACACGTCTCTTCGATCATTCAAATTGATGCCCCAATGCCACCACACCCTTCTGCAACAAAAACTTATTTCATCAAGTTTTGTTGTATTCTTGTTAATTTATCGACACATGACCACTGGGGAAGGCACGATACACATTCAAGCATTGTGCCCAATTTGTGCATAACCTGTGATTATCACAAGCATGAGAGTACATTTTCTTTGGGGCACTGTGGCAAACAACCTTCGAACCTACAATAGCCAAGAACATACGTGTGTACGCTAAAACTTTTATGAGAAAATGGTTTTGTGGGACTATACTTTTCTAGAGCATGTTGATAAGTGATGCTGCTCTAGCATGCAGCTCCATGCAACTCTAGTTTGGACATGAAGCTATCCATTCATCACCATGCATAAGCTATTTTTAGTTAATAGTTTTATTTGTTTATTCATGCAAATAAAGCATGTACTCCAGCATGCATGAATCCTTAGGACTATTTTTAGTTTTGCTTTTTACATGAGTTTGTTTTTTAGTAAATAAAGCATGTTGTGCATGCACTTATTGTATTCTTAATTTAGGGAGTAGTTTGCTTTTTTTAGTTTGAGAGCCTTAGTAGATTTCCATGCAAAGCTAGGAATATATTTAGAACTACAGTTATTATTTATTCTTCTAGACTGCAAATTCTTTATATATACAGCCTCTATGTAATTTTTTAATTAAGCTTCAATAAAGATATTGGTGTTTTTCTTCTTTTTGCTATTATTGTTTGCTAATCAGTTGGTTCAAAGAGGATAGGTCAAGTTCAAAATTCTACAAGTGGTATCAGAGCAGGTAAAATTGTTTTGGGTTAAAGTTTTATTGTTGGAATTTCGCCAAAGTTAATCATGTCGAATTCTAACCATATGCCCGTTCTAGAATTTGATGGGAATGATTATGATTATTGGTGCATTAAGATGCTGACCTTTTTTATTGGAAAAGATTTGTGGGAGATTATTGAATCAGGTTATGAAGAGCCAACTAATTGGAATGCCCTTACAGCCAATGAAAGAACAGCAAGAAAGGAAGCAAGGAAAAAGAATGCTCAAGCTTTGTTTCACATTCAGATAGCTCTTGATAAGAGCTTATTTCCAATAATATCAGGAGCAACAACTGCCAAAGATGTCTGGAAGACTCTACAAGAAGCTTACCAGGGTAGTGATCAAGTTAAAGTGGTCAAGCTTCAGACATTGAAGCGAGAGTTTGAGAATTTGAAGATGCAAGAAGCTGAAAGTATAAGTGATTATTGTGTCAGAGTCAAAGATGTAGTCAATAAAATGGCTACACTTGGAGAAATTGTAAGCAATGAAGTTTTGATTAAAAAGGTGTTGAGATCTTTGACACCCAGATGGAATCATGTAGCAATAATCATAGAAGAAAGCAAGGATTTGACAAAACTACAGTTTGATCAACTGGTTGGATCCCTGATGTCTCATGAAGAAAGATTGAAAGATTCTTTTGAAGGTGTAGAGAAAGCATTTTCCTCTAAATTGCTAATCACAAAAGATGAAGATACAAGCAGCAGTAGTGCCAAAATCAATCAAGGCCAAGGTAAAGGGCAAAGCCAAAATTCTTCAAGAGGTAGAGGAAGAGGTGGCTCAAGAGGAAGTGGTGGTTTCAGAGGAAGAGGTAGAGGAAGATTTGATAAGAGAAATGTTCAATGTTACCATTGTAACAGGTATGGCCACTTTGAAAGAGAATGCAGATTGAAAGAAGGTAAAAGTGCTAACTATGCTCAAGAAAGTAGTGACAATCCTCCTGATCACTTATTCTTATCTTATGCCAAGGGTGAAAATACTAGTAAAGATGTTTGGTACCTAGATTCTGGATGCTCTGACCATATGACAAGGAATGTGAAGTTGTTCTCAACAAAAGATGGAAGTTTCAAATCCAAGATCCAGCTTGGTGATGATAAATCATTGGAGGTTGCTGCCAAAGGAGCTATGGAGGTCCAAACAAAAGAAGGTATAAAGAGTATTCATGATATTTATTATACTCCACAATTGAAGCACAATTTGTTAAGTGTTGGGCAGCTATGTGAGAAAAATTATAAAGTAGTCTTTGAGAATAAGACTTGTACTATCTATGATAAGAATAAGGATAATAGGGTGATCATTGTTGTTCCTATGACAAGAAATAGGATGTTCCCCTTGAGGTTTGGTGTACATAACAACAGTTTGGCAAATATGGCTTATGAGGATTCAAGTTGGTTATGGCATCTCAGGTATGGGCATTTAAATTTTCATAGTTTGAAGTTTCTAACCTCACATGCATTAGTTTCTGGTTTGCCCAAGGTTGAGGAACACAAGGAGGTTTGTGAAGGTTGTGCTAAAGGAAAGCATGCAAGAGAAAAGTTTCCAAAGGGCAATGCATGGAGCGCTCATCACCCACTTCAGCTTGTTCATTTAGATATATGTGGTCCTATGCAGACTAAGAGTTTGGGTAAGTCATCATATTTCATCACTTTTATTGATGATTACTCACGAAATTGTTGGGTATATTTTTTGAAGGCCAAAGATGAAGCCTTGGATACATTCAAGAAGTTTAAAGCCCTTGTGGAAAATGAGAAAAGGTGCAAGATCAAATGTTTAAGGACTGATCGTGGAGGAGAATTTTTCTCAAAGGCTTTCCAAAATTATTGTGATTTTAATGGCATCAAGAGGCAACTTACTACTGCATACACACCTCAACAGAATGGAGTAGCTGAAAGGAAGAATCGTACTGTGGTTGAAATGGCAAGGTGCATGTTACAAACCAAGGGATTGAGCAATTCTTATTGGGGAGATGGAGTTGCTACAGCGGTGTACATCCTCAACCGTAGCCCCACCAGTACACTAGAAAAGATGACTCCTTATGAAGCTTGGTATGGTAAAAGGCCTAATGTTAATCATTTCAAAGTTTTTGGTTGTTTGGCTTATGTGCATGTACCGGATCAAAATAGACAGAAGTTAGATGCAAAGAGTGAGTCATGTATTTTTATTGGGTATAGTGAGAAAAGCAAGGCTTATAGATTGTATAATCCCCTCACTAACAAGATTATTGTCTCAAGAGATGTGATTTTTGATGAAGGGGGAGTTTATGGTCATAAAAAAGGCCATGTTGAGAAGCCAAAATCTATTTTGAATGATGATATAATTGCTGATATTGATCATGAGAAGCCAACTAATGTTTCTATATCCAGTGGTTTAACTCCACCAAGCAACCCTTCATCAAGTTCTTTAGTACCAAGTTCAAGTCCAGCTTCTTCTCCAAGTTCTACAAGGAAAGTAAGGAGATTGAGTGATATCTACCAGAGGAGTGGAAATCAAGTACATGAAGAAAATCCAGTAGGTGAAACAGTGAATTTTGCTTTATTAGCCAAGGCTGATTTTGAACCATCATGTTTTGAAGATGCATGTACTAATGAGGTTTGGGTGAAAGCCATGGAAGAAGAGATGGATTCCATTCACAAGAATGATACTTGGGAGTTAACAGAACTTCCACATGACAAAAAAAGGATTGGCACCAAATGGGTCTACAAGACCAAATTTAACAGTGATGGGAGTGTTGAAAGACACAAAGCGAGATTAGTTGCTAAAGGCTTCACACAAAAGTATGGAATTGATTATGAAGAGACATTTGCACCAGTAGCAAGACAAGAGACCATAAGAATGCTGATTTCATTAGCAGCTCAAAAGAAGTGGAGCATACATCATATGGACGTGAAAAGTGCCTTCTTGAATGGGTACTTAGAAGAGGAAGTATATGTGGAGCAGCCACAAGGTTTTGAAGTGGAAGGAAAAGATAATTATGTCTACAAGTTGAAGAAGGCTTTGTATGGCCTCAAGCAAGCACCAAGAGCGTGGTATGCCAGGATTGATGGATACTTTTAGGAGAATGGCTTCCAGAGAAGTAAGAGTGATCCTACCCTATACTACAAACAAGAAGGTACTGATATTCTCATCATAAGTTTGTATGTTGATGATCTTTTGTATATGGGTAGTAGTTCTAAGATGAAAGATGAATTCAAAGCTACTATGATGAAAGAATTTGAGATGAAAGATCTTGGTCTAATGAAATATTTTCTAGGAATGGAGGTTTATCAAAGTAAGGATGAGATTTTCATTTGTCAAACAAAGTATGCATAGGATATGCTGAAGAAATTTAATATGACTGATTGTAACCCTACCTCCACTCCAAGTGCTCATGGAGATTTGCTATGTAGAGATGATGGTGTTGATTTAGTTGATGAGACAACTTACAGAAGTATTGTGGGGAGCTTGATGTTTCTAACCCACACGAGGCCAGATATTGCTTATTCAGTTTCACTTGTTTCAAGGTATATGACAAATCCATCTGAAATACATATGAAGGCAGCCAAGAGGATTTTGAGGTATGTGAAAGGGAATTCAAGTTTTGGTATTCATTACTACTCTTCTGAAAAGTTCAATCTTGTAGGCTTTAGTGATTCAGATTGGGGAGGTAGTATGGATGACCGTAAATCTACATCTGGAAATTGTTTTTCTTTTGGTTATGGTTTGATTACCTGGAGCTCAGAAAAACAAAGTATTGTTTCCCTCTCATCTACAAAAGCAGAGTATGTTGCAATTACCTCAGCAGGTACACAAGCCCTTTGGCTCAGAAAAGTTTTGGAAGAAATTGGAGAAAAGCAAATTCAGCCTACAGTAATTTATTGTGACAATGTGAGTGCCATCAAGTTAGCTAAGAATCCGGTTCATCACAGCAAAACAAAGCATTTTGATTTGAAATATCACTTCATACGAGATTTGGTGCAAAAGAAGGATGTCGAATTGAAGCACATCAACACCCAGGATCAACTAGCAGATATATTCACCAAAGCAGTTGCGAAAGCTCAGTTTATAGCACTACGAGATAAGATTGTCAGCCCTCTCAGCATCAAGGGGGAGTATGTTGATAAGTGATGCTGCTCTAGCATGCAGCTCCATGCAACTCTAGTTTGGACATGAAGCTATCCATTCATCACCATGCATAGGCTATTTTTAGTTAATAGTTTTATTTGTTTATTCATGCAAATAAAGCATGTACTCCAGCATGCATGAATCCTTAGGACTATTTTTAGTTTTGCTTTTTACATGAGTTTGTTTTTTAGTAAATAAAGCATGTTGTGCATGCACTTATTGTATTCTTAATTTAGGTAGTAGTTTTCTTTTTTTAGTTTGAGAGCCTTAGTAGCTTTCCATGCAAAGCTAGGAATATATTTAGAACTGCAGTTATTATTTATTCTTCTAGACTACAAATTCTTTATATATACAGCCTCTATGTAATTTTTTAATTAAGCTTCAATAAAGATATTGGTGTTTTTCTTCTTTTTGCTGTTATTGTTTGCTAATCAGTTGGTTCAGAGAGGATAGGTCAAGTTCAAAATTCTACAGAGCACACATCCTTGTTTCCACATCTGCACACCACCCTCTATGCATCTTTTTAAATGGGTATATGTTTTCCTATCCACATAGCAGCACAAACATTCACCAAAGTCCACTTAGTCTATTCGATTACTACGCAGAAGCAAAGATCGAAAACCAAACTTTCCATGGCCGAGAGTATTTTCTCTAGCATAGTGCACCTTGTCATTTTGTGCACTTCATCCACCCCCCATATTGTGCAATCTAGGGTTTTGAATTCTATCGGGAGCTCATGTCTACCCCACTTCTTTGTACACAATATTACCCTAATTTTTTTTGAGTCTATGTTGCATCCTCTTCACTGTCGGCTTCAAATAGAGGCATCAAACTAGCTTGTCCGTAATTTCACTCTGCAATGTCTCTCGACCTGAGGAAGCACTTTCCAACCTTTCGCACACATTCCCTGCATTGGCTCCTCATGCCAGGACATTTATACCCTAATTTTTTTTGTTCACATGGGCTATGTATTTTCTTTTTCTTAGCACAGTGATCTCTTATCCTCCATCACTACTTGGTTTCCATTCCTCATACTGCATGATAACACTTGTTTTATTTCTTAGCAACTTGTCTTATCCCACACAAGGTTTTGGGGGACCATCTCCACCATGCAGGATAACATGCTAGCGCATGCTCTTCATGCTTTGACTTACCCCGCACAAGGCTTTGCTTTGTCTTATACCCTTGTGGGATAGGAAGTTTCTTCCTTTGTTGTGTTTAGCCACTGTCCCGCATGGTGGTCACTCCCACTTTGACAACAACACGGGGTAATATAGATAGCCACCCCACACCTCATTCTCTATCCTACATGGTTGTGTGTTTGCCTTCTTGACATTACACGGGGTAAGAAAGACTTCACCTGCTGCATATAATCTTTACCCCACGATATATATTTTGAGTCATGAGTTCTCGCACAAGGTAATATAAATCACCCCCTCCCGCTTTAATTCACTTATCCTGCGTGATGATGTGAGCCTTGTGCTGCACAACATGGGGTAAGAAAAATTTTAAAGTCTTCAAAATTTCTTTTGTAGGCCCACTCTTGCACAACAAATCATTTCGACCTTTGCTATTGGAAGAAATATTTATAAAAACCATTAAATTTTTTACCCTCACTTTCACATTCCTTATCCCGCGAGATCTTCTCCCTTCTCCAATTCATCGTGCAGGACAAGAAACAAGTCATTCAAGGCTTCAAATGATTTTAAGAAATTTAAATATTCTTTCTGTGGAGGCCCCACCACTAGGTTGCACTGAATAGGACACTCAAATTTTTCTCAAAGGCTCGCCTTTAAATTTAAATATTCTTTCTGTGGAGGCCCCACCACTAGGTTGCATTGAATAGGACACTCAAATTTTTCTCAAAGGCTCGCCTTTAAATTTTTCTCAAAGGCTCGCCTTTAAATTTTTCGTAGCAACTTGTCTTATCCCACACAGGGTTTTGGGGGACCATCTCCACCATGCGGGATAACATGCTAGCGCATGCCCTTCACGCTTTGACTTACCCCGCACAATGGCTTTGCTTTGTCTTATACCCTTGTGGGATAGGAAGTTTCTTCCTTTGTTGTGTTTAGCCACTGTCCCGCATGGTGGTCACTCCCACTTTGACAACAACACGGGGTAATATAGATAGCCACCCCACACCTCATTCTCTATCCTACATGGTTGTGCGTTTGCCTTCTTGACATTACACGGGGTAAGAAAGACTTCACCTGCTGCATATAATCTTTACCCCACGATATATATTTTGAGTCATGAGTTCTCACACAAGGTAATAAAAATCACCCCCTCCTGCTTTAACTCACTTATCCCGCGTGATGATGTGAGCCTTGTGCTGCACAACACGGGGTAAGAAAAATTTTAAAAGTCTTCAAAATTTCTTTTGTAGGCCCGCTCTTGCACAACAAATCATTTCGACCTTTGCTATTGGAAGAAATATTTATAAAAACCATTAAATTTTTTACCCTCACTTTCACATTCCTTATCCCGCGGGATCTTCTCCCTTCTCCAATTCATCGTGCAGGACAAGAAACAAGTCATTCAAGGCTTCAAATGATTTTAAGAAATTTAAATATTCTTTCTGTGGAGGCCCCACCACTAGGCTGCATTGAATAGGACACTCAAATTTTTCTCAAAGGCTCGCCTTTAAATTTAAATATTCTTTCTGTGGAGGCCCCACCACTAGGTTGCATTGAATAGGACACTCAAATTTTTCTCAAAGGCTCGCCTTTAAATTTTTCTCAAAGGCTCGCCTTTAAATTTTTCTTAGCAACTTGTCTTATCCCACACAGGGTTTTGGGGGACCATCTCCACCATGCGGGATAACATGCTAGCGCATGCCCTTCACGCTTTGACTTACCCCGCACAATGGCTTTGCTTTGTCTTATACCCTTGTGGGATAGGAAGTTTCTTCCTTTGTTGTGTTTAGCCACTGTCCCGCATGGTGGTCACTCCCACTTTGACAACAACACGGGGTAATATAGATAGCCACCCCACACCTCATTCTCTATCCTACATGGTTGTGCGTTTGCCTTCTTGACATTACACGGGGTAAGAAAGACTTCACCTGTTGCATATAATCTTTACCCCACGATATATATTTTGAGTCATGAGTTCTCGCACAAGGTAATAAAAATCACCCCCTCCCGCTTTAACTCACTTATCTCGCGTGATGATGTGAGCCTTGTGCTGCACAACATGGGGTAAGAAAAATTTTAAAAGTCTTCAAAATTTCTTTTGTAGGCCCGCTCTTGCACAACAAATCATTTCGACCTTTGCTATTGGAAGAAATATTTATAAAAACCATTAAATTTTTTACCCTCACTTTCACATTCCTTATCCCGCGGGATCTTCTCCCTTCTCCAATTCATCGTGCAGGACAAGAAACAAGTCATTCAAGGCTTCAAATGATTTTAAGAAATTTAAATATTCTTTCTGTGGAGGCCCCACCACTAGGTTGCATTGAATAGGACACTCAAATTTTTCTCAAAGGCTCGCCTTTAAATTTACTCCTTTCCCCTTTGGCTTAAATCATTTTAAAAAGATTCAATTAATCAATTCTTGTGCAAAATAATATACTGACTGGAAATGCCCATGATCAAAGAAACTGAAGTCGCAATCATTAAATTTGACATTTTTGCAACCCTGATTTTTTGTCAAAACAACTTGAGTAGCTTCTGAAACTGGCCTTAAAAGTTGATCAAAACACTCAATCAAGGTCTAAAACTTGGCACCATGGTAGAATGTCATATAGAGAATCTAGGGCATAAGATGAATTGTCATTATGACATCCGAGGAAAAAGATATTAACTTCCAAAGTTTCTTAGTTGTTTCTAAAAACGCGTCCGTTAAAACAACCTGAGACCCCATCAATCACTGATTGGAAAAAATATCAAACATTCACTTCAAGAGTTGTCACTTGGTACGCTCACACATCTGGATACCTTGAATAGGTGTGCAAGAGGGTTTGACTTGATTATGTCGAATTTGAAAACTATTAACCCTCAAAGTTGCCTCCTCTGAAAATCAAGAAAGTATTGCTTGAGAAACCCTGAAAAAGTTCATTTGGAATGGGTCTTGAAAACTATTTAAATGAGGAGTTGGGCAGCTACAAAATGGAAAAGTGGTAGAAAATTATGTATAAAATCATGGGGTACAACCACTTTAAATTTAAATTCAACTGCGCATGAAATAAAATTTCACAAATTGGTCTTCTAACTGTTGTTTGAAATAGTCTAATTTGCAAAACTGAACTTTTTCCAAACAAAATTGACTTTGAAAACTCGTCAAAAAAAATCATAGGGCTAAGACACTTTTCATGGGGCTTCAAAATATATCAAAGAATCATGGGAAACTCTCAACTAGTCTTGAAATAATCCAACACAAAGATACAACTGCTCAAAGAGGGCTACTCGAAAAAGGTGCAAACAACAACCTTAACTTCAGGACCTCCAAAGGAGACTTCACAAACTTGTCAAAATTGATCCAGGAAAGCTACAAATGGAATCATAGCACCTCCAATAGGTGCACAAGACTTCCTCAAGAGGATTTCTCATGAAACATCATGGGTTCAAAACTATGAGATGTCAAAGAGAGCAACTTAGGCTTATTCTGCAAGTGTAAAAGAGAGTGCATTTGAACAAAATTTTACATGGGACCTCAAAAATTACTCATAATTTTTTATTCCCAACAGATTAATTAAATAATAACATTATTTAATTAATTTAAAGGGTAAAGGGTTGACTAATCAAATGATTTGGATAGAAATTAAATAGTTAATTTATAATTAAAAAGATGAATATTAGTGTAGAGGAATAAAAGTGTAGAGGAATAAAATTAGATAAATTAAATAATTTAGATTATTTTAGTAATATAGAGAAATAATTAGTGATGTTGGTAACGAGGCAATTTTAAGTGTTCATCATAGCATCTTTAGAGGCAGCTAGGACAGCTTGGGATGTCGAGAGAGCATCTTTGATTGCAGAGATGGACAGATTGATAGTAGAGAGGGATACTCTAATAGCCTCTCAAGACACAGTAAACAAGACAACTTGGGAGGTAGGTTGAGCATCTCTAATAGCATAGAGAGATTAGTTGACAATTGACTTGATAACTCGGGATACAAAGAGAGCATCATTGATGGACAGGTTTACATTAGAGAGAGCTACACTTATATCTTCTCGAGACACAACTTTTTTCAGGACAGAGAGAAAATGAGGCTATTCAGGAGTTCAGTGGTACGATCACAAATGTCAACAAATGAGAGATGTCATAGACCCTAGCAAAGATAGGGAAGGAGGCTAGATATTGGAAAGATCTATAGGAGACTGTAGTACCACTAGAGCAAAGGGAACTATTAGGCCCAATATGGAAAGCTAATGTATTGAGAGGGGAGGGGTGAATCAGTACTCCAAAAATTTTCTTGAATAATAACTTTACTGTTATGCATAAACAGAATAGTGCAGTAACATAAAATAAAGTTAAAACAAATAGATAATAATCATACATGATTCACTCCATAATACATATATTTTGGTTACATAGAAACTCTTGGTTAGAGAGGAAAACTATGGTGGGGATGGCACCCACAACTTCACTACTGCAATAATAAAGAGTGCTCGGTTAGAGCTACATATTAGCTATTTCTGATAGCTTACCCTATTAGGAGTAACAAGATCTATTAGACCTCCCTTGCTAAAGGATTTTGCAACATTTAATCTAAATTTTGCACCTGGTTAGAGGCATTACAATTTATAGACTTGATTAGAGTCTTTTACCCTGTTAAAGGCTTCTCTTACAACTTCATAATATTACAATAAAATCATTACAAATATCTACAACTTTACATCTAAAATGTTATAGAAAATTCTATGTGCTCAGAATAGATTACCTTCCTTATAGCATACCTCGGTAACCCATATAGTAACTCGGTAAACCCTTCTATTTACTCTATTCTTCGACTGTTCTCTGAAAACCTTCTCGGTGACCTCTATGTCTCTATAATAGTCTTCTTACACTCATGCACACACCTTTAACTCTTAACTCATGTTGTATAAATAGATCTCTTCAGACGGTGATCCAATTCATTGCTTTGATCTTACAAACAGGATTCCTCGAATGAATAACTATACAAAATATTTCATTGGTTAGATTGATCTCAAAATCATACACAATCTTCTAGTGCAATTTCCAATGTGATAACGGTTAGATGTGCCTCGATCTTGTAACATGTTTTCATATGCATGTCCAGGTTCAATGAATCTGGTAACATGTTTCACTCGGTGTATATCAACTCGGTGTGTCATCTTTGCTGCTCGATAGACATAACAAGATACTTGGTAGACAACTCGGTGTGTACTATGTTTTGTGACCGCTTTCTTCTGTAACTGACTAGACTGTACATACCGACTTCTTTGTGTATACCGATTTCATGATTCGGTAGTGTTAACCGACTAGAGTATATAGTATGACTTTGAATATAAAAACTAATGGCAACTTGATAAGTAGTAACAGGAACCATCATATCAAGCACATAGTAGGTCACACAACAGGACACACTCCTGTAAGACATAGAGTAGTATAGGATTGATAGGACAATTGGGGCCACATGGCTCAAGCTAGGTAATACTAAGGACAAGAGGAGCTTCATCCTTTGGGATAGATAGGGGCCAAGAGGATTGAGGGAGCACCAGTTGACCCTTTTAGTTATAGTGGGGCTTTTCCTTTTATAGACACTTTTTTACTGAGCCTACAAGCTTCACTTGATATGCATACTCTGAGACTATATGAGATGCGTATGTGATTCTTATGTGATGCTTATACACATGCATTATTTCCTATATGATGATGCTTATATGATGTCATGATATTATGATGCGTTGTTATGCAACAATGCTATGTAATGTATGGATTTATTATGTAATACTATGATGTCATGCAATGATACTAACATGTGTATGCAAGATGAGTCTATGTATGTGCTATATGCTATGACTATATTGTATGCATGATTATGATTTCTAGCAGCAATCAAGAAGGAAGATTGAGAGGTGGGATCAATTAGTCATCACCAAATCTCAGCAAACTAAACTTCAAAATATAAATTGATAGACTACAACAATAACAGATAAGAAAATTATCAGTACAACACACAACACCAAGATTTTTGACGTGGAAAACCCGATTAAGGGAAAACCCATGGTGGGAACCTACCCACAGTAAGATGATACTCTGCAGTAGTACGTGAAAATATTACAATGGGAAATGCACATGCATTTAGGCACACTTCCTAGAGCTCACTGCTCAAAAGATATATGCCCGGAAGGCTACAACCCTCAAGGAAGTCTCACTGAATTACAATATGATTCAGACTATAATCCAAAAGGAATGAACTGTAATGCTAGCATCTACAAATTCCTGATGCTAGTTCTAGTTAAGCACAATTGTCTTCTCTGCAACACCAAACACACCTCAACAATTCACTAAATGATATATCATTTTTTGCATAATCACCTCTCTCTGATAATGCAGAAACAATACCGACACCTAAATTACATGAGCATCTCACCTATATATACAAATCATCAACCTTGATAACAAGGTAACCTAAACCCTCAACTCACAATTACAAAAATTACATTGCGCGATACAAAGATCGACCACTGGACCAATATTATGATTTACATTACATAGTGTGTGCGGGAAGAGCCGGGCGATGAAACTTAAAATGTGAAAATGCGGTCTCAAAGAGGCTTGTTCACACACCCACGGGACTTCCTAGTGCAAGTTATGGAGTCCTGAAGAATGAATCAACTTCCCAAGGTTGGTTCCATGGTTCTTTATCTCACAAGGTCCCTCAAGCCAATGCCTTTGCTCTCAGATCACTGAGCAAAGTGGCTTAGGGATGACTAATGCAAGAACGAGGGATGCTTAAGATTGATTTAATTATGAAATGCATCCTATCTATGCATGATTCTACAAATGCAATAAACTATATTGTAAGATGACAAGATTAGTAGCAATATTATCCTAACATGATATACTAGTTCATGATTTAAGCTAATGATAAAGGAAATAGTCTAAAGTGCTTATTAGATTAATTCCTATTACAAAGAGAAGCTAGATGTATTGATAAATTTGAGCATAAATGAGATACTAAAAGCTTGCATGGATCCTTAAAATGGAGGAATGAGAGCTCTATTTATAGTGAAAATAGGGCAATGGATGGTCAAGTTTGAAGGAGTTAATCAAGGGTCAGGATTGAAAGTTATCAATCCATGTTTACAATTTTCATCAATGAAATGGTGACAATTGTCAAAATAAGATTGGTTGAGAGGAGATGAAAGAAGCATTAAATGCTTGGGAAGACCTTATGGTTACCTTAGGAGGTAAGGGTTAAGGTTAGGTTAGGGTTATCCAATGGATAAAGCTTTTATCCAAGGGGTAAATTCTTGTGCAATGGTTAAAGTGATAACCATGGTCAAAGCAATGAATGCTTGATGAGACCCTTGGGTTAGATGGAGGTTAAGTTAGTCAAAGAGTCTATAACCATGCCACTAAGGGTTAGTTAACCATTAATGGTTTGAAGACTTTGGGGACAAATTTGTAAGAGTCCTTCCAAATTTGGGGGTATTCAACAAGTTAGCTTGTTGAATGGATAAAGGCTTTAATGCTTTTAGAAGACTTTACTCCAAATTTCAGAAGTGACCTCCTCAAATTTAGAGAAAAGGGATAATGGATGGGTTTGGGCTAATTGATTAGGATTAGATGGATTCTAGAAGAAATTAGGAATAGGGTTTAGGATGCAAGTGGGAGATGTAGGAAAATGCAAGTGGGTGGGAAAAATAGAATTTAATTAAAATAAATTTTATTTATTTCAATTGAGGTTGCAAATTTGCATTTTTAGGATTTTGCAAGTGGGGGGATTTTAATTAAATGTAAATTTAATTAAATGGGCTAGAAGGGAGATTTTAATTAAATGTAAATTTAATTAAATGGGTTAGAAGGGGGATTTAATTAAATGTGAATTTAATTAAATGGATTAGATAGAAGAATGGTATATTAATTAAATCTTAATTTAATTAATTAGAAGATTTAAGAATAATTAAATGAATAGAATTCACTTAATTCATTGTGCAACTTTTACGTGTCTACATTTTGCCCCTCTTTGAGTCCATATGTGATCACATGTTGATTCAAAGTAAATGATGTGTCGTCATGATTTAGTTATGATCAATTTTTATGTTATTTTGATATTTTCATGTCGTGCCCCAGATTTGATAAATGATGTTGATAATGTCCCCTTGGGAGATGAATAAAAAATTTTGAAAATTTGCTTTGATTTAGATAAATTTGATAAATTTCATTGTATTATAAAATTTTGTCTATGTTGAATGCGGTAATTTGATTCATCTCCCGATACTGATATTTGGTAGGGTTGTAGGAGACACCATGAGAGATTTACGTGTCCCTCCATGTAACCCTAATTTTGATTTACCCTATAAAAGGGAAAAAGTGATCTCTTTTGTCTCATTTGTGCTTGTTGACCTTGGAGAAAGTGATTTTTGGAGAGATGTCAACATGCCAGTTCCTTATGCTTCTCATCGATTCGAGCGCGTTCAAAGGTATCAGAGGCCTGTCGCGTATGGACCACCAGTAAGTCAACCTTTTTTTTACCCCTTTTGGATTTTTTATTTTGTCATTTTTTATCATGTTTTCAATTTTGTCACGCAGATTTGTCGGTTTAGCGCGTCAGGGTCAAAGTGTAGCGCATACGATAGGTTTCGTAGCACGCCGGTTTTAATAAAATAGGTAGCGTCTGAAAAGTATAGGGTAGTGCAGTGGTAAATTAGGGTAGCACTTAGGATTAGGTTAGCGCATTGGGATCATAGGGTAGCGCAGAGGGAAAAATGGGTAGCGCATAGGGTTTCTAGGGGGTCGCATTGGTAGGCCTAGGTAGCACATAGGTATACCCTAGCACAGCAGGGAAGGGTTATAGCACAGGAGTGAAGTAGGATAGCACATAGGTTAGTTTAGTGCTTGAGGTAGGTGAGGTGGCACAGAAATAGGATAGGGTAGCGCGTAGATGCTGGCTAGCGCATAGGGTGGATTGGGTAGTGCTTTGCAAGGATAGGGTCATAGTAAGCAGTTTAGCATGTAGACAAGATTGTTTAGCGCATAGGGAAAATTTGTGGTAAAGTGTGATTTTTGGATGAAGAAAATTGGTAGGTTGATGCCAGTTCTATCGAGATAGGTGCAAATTGTTAGTCTGTGTGCCTGCTGTCGGTGTTTTGATAAGTTTGTCAAATAGGAGTTCCGATATAACTTGATTTGATTTGCAATGTTTCAAGTTGATATTGATTTGATGCTGATTTGATATGAGGTGGCTTTTGATAGGGATGGTGGATATGAACTTGATTTGATATGAATTGTTTCAAGTTGATATATATGTTGAACTTGAGTTGTTTTACAAGTTGATATGGATGCGAAACTTGAGTTGTTTTACAAGCTGATATGGATGTGAAACTTGAGTTGTTTTACAAGTTGATATGATTGTGAAACTTGATTTGTGTTACAAGTTGATATGAATGTGAAACTTGAGTTGTGTTACAAGCCGATATGATTTGATATGAAAAATGGATTGATATGATGTGGAACTTGATTAGATTTTCAAAGTTTCAAGTTTTGATATGAATTAGATTTTGATATCTATGTTTTTGATGAGGAAACTGATATTGGACTTGTTTTGTTGTGTGATAGGAGCACATTGGGGTGGTGCAATCGCGAGAGCACTTTTCGAGACTGTGGTCATTCATACCATGATTGACACAAGCTGATAGAGATATTATTGAGAGGTGTGTCCTGTCCTCATTGTTAGAGATGCCTCAGTTTATTGTGAACCAGGGTTTATTGACAACATTAGCTAAGAGGTGGCACAGTGATACGAGCACCTTTCATTTGGTGATAGGTGAGATCACAGTCATGCCTGAGGATTGCTACCGGATACTGTGGATTCCTGTGGTAGGGGCATTATTACCCTATGAGAAGACTAAGGAGGGTGGTATAGAGGCACTTCGTCAGATTCTGTAGGATGACACAGTTTGTAGATACGAGATCCCCTGGCAGGAGTTCCTAGATTTGGATTACGCTCCCCTACCATCAGTGCTGGCAGGTTTTATAGGTGGTTTCATATGTCCCGACCGTAGGTCGAAGGGACTGGCAGTGGGATGGGGGTTAATTCTGGAGGACATGGTGATGCAAGGTCACCTCTTTGCATGGGGGTCGGCTATGCTAGCCCACTTATACAGGGATTTGCATCAGGTAGTATACTTGGGTTATAGTAGTTTATCAGCTAGAGTGACACTGCTACAGGTATGGGCATGGAAGCATATTCCTGTAGCTAGGCCACTGGAGGATAGAGATAGGCCTGATGGGTGTGCGTACGCATACAGATATCGAGGGATAGTTGTCCAGCATAAGCTGGGTAAGCTAGAGCACTGGAGGAGAGTTTTGGATGATATTGATACAGTCGTCTGGCGACCATATACAGGTTGTGAGGTATGGGTAGAGGATGGGATGGAGATGCCTTATGTCTATATGTACAGGTATCTGATAGGGAGGATGCCCTTTGTTATTGAGAGGTTTCTGCATAGCCGGGTGCTGCGGTAGTATGGTCGACAATAGGGGATTCCACAAGGAGCATGCCTATATGCTCAACGAAGACAGGACATTCTGGATTGGGGACCTATAATTGATAGCACAGCGGCCATGGAGGAGTTCTTTCATTTAGCTGGCCAAATTTGGGATTATGCCCTTGAGATAGTGGATGCAGGGATGACTGACAAGTTTGCAGCACTCTTTACAGCGTGTGCAGTGGCTAGGATATCAGATCTAGTGGAGATGATTCCCACTTTTGATGATGATGAGGATGATCAGCCTAAGAGGCTAGGGAGACGGGGAGAGGCGGGTGAGGAGGATACTAAGACTTCAAGTTGTTGTTTCTCTCTTTGTAGATCTCTTGTTTTATCCTCAGCTATTCTTAATGCATCTAGATTTTCAGTCATTTGTGTGATGAAATGTTAATGTTCTCTTTTCATTACTTTTAGTTGATTAGCCAATGCTTTGTTCTTTTCTTTCAATACTCCAAATATTTCTTCAGTTTCTTCAGATATACTATTCTCAGATGATGTCTCAATTTGTTCCACTAACTCTTGAGAATCCTGCAAGTCATCAAATAATATTCTTCTTACTTTCAAAGATTTTTGCATTTGCCTTTGTATGTTTGCAATCACTTGATTAGCATGATCCAGCTCTTCTTGCAGATACACAATCTTCTAAGATTGTTTGTAGCCTTCCATTGATAAGATCTTTCTCTTTAGGTAGTTAAACCCTTTTCCAAGATTCTTGCTCTGATACCAATTGTTAGGCCCAATATGGAAAGCTAATGTACTGAGAGGGGAGGGGTGAATCAGTACTCCAAAACTTTTCTTGAATAATAACTTTACTGTTATGCATAAATAGAATAGTGCAGTAACATAAAATAAAGTTAAAACAAATAGATAACAATCATACATGATTCACTCCATAACACATTTATTTTGGTTATGCAGAAACTCTTGGTTAGAGAGAAAAACTATGGTGGAGATGGCACCCACAACTTCACTACTGCAATAATAAAAAGTGCTCAGTTAGAGATACATATTAGCTATTTCTGATAGCTTACCCTATTAGGAGTAATAAGATCTATTAGATCTACCTTGCTAAAGGATTTTGCAACATTTAATCTAAATGTTGCACCTGGTTAGAGGCTTTACAATTTATAGACTTGATTAGAGTCTTTTACCTTGTTAAAGGTTTCTCTTACAACTTAACAATATTACAATAAAATCATTACAAATATCTGCAACTTTACATCTAAAATGTTATAGCAGATTCTATGTGCTTAGAATAGATTAGTTTGCTTATAGCATACCTCGGTAACCCATATAGTAACTTGATAAACCCTTATGTTTACTCTGTTCTTCAACTGTTCTCTGAAAAACCTTCTTGGTGACCTCTGTGTCTCTGTAACAGTCTTCTTACACTCATGCACACACCTTTAACTCTTAACTCATGTTGTATAAATAGATCTCTTAAGACGGTGATCCAATTCATTGCTTCGATCTTACAAACACAATTCGTCGAATGAATAACTATACAAAATATTTCATTGGTTAGATTGATCTCAAAATCATACACAATCTTCTAGTGCAATTTCCAATGTGATAACAGTTAGATGTGCCTCGATCTTGTAACACATTTTCATATGCATGTCTAGGTTCAATGAATCTGGTAACACATTTCACTCAGTGTATATCAACTTGGTGTGTCATCTTTGCTGCTCGGTAGACATAACAAGATACTTGGTAGATAGCTCAGTGTGTACTGTGTTTTGTGACTGCTTTCTTCTATAACCGACTAGACTGTGCATACCGACTTCTCTGTGTATACCGACTGCATGATTCGGTAGTGTTAACCAACTAGAGTATATAGTATGACTTTGAATATAAAAACTAATGGCAACTTGATAAGTAGTAACAATCTCCCATTTTGACATTAGTTGAGATGTTTGACAAAAACTACTTTCAAAGTCATAACTCAAAAATCTATATACTTTGCAAAATGACTATACTTGACAGTATATACAATAGTCAATGAAATAGTATATTCAGATATACTCCCCTTATCATTATATTGTACATAACTCTGATTTTGCATGCTCGATTCTATGCTTGTGTGCTCTACTTACTATCCTTGGATACTCTGCATACTCTGCTCGGTATACTCCCCCTGTATACAATACTCCGAATACTATATCATTCTCAATACTGTATCAAAATTGTATCACTCCCCAAATATATTATATCACTCCCTCAAGACTATCATATTACTCCCCCTTTTTGACAAACATCAAAAACTTTAATTTCCATCCGGGGGTGGTAACTGGTCAAAAATGGATTTGTACTTTTTTTGGGCGTTGGTGAGAGCGACAGAGAGTGCATCCTTTACACTTTCCATTAAAGAATTTTGTGCTTAAATATCAGCCAATAGTGATATTAAGCCATCAAGAGTACTTCCCTCTTTTGTAGTAGATAGGCATGTGGCTCGGTTAATCTATTCTTGGATGGATGAATGATGAGGAAGGAATAATGTCTGGAGTGTCATTATATCCATCCTGATCTTGTGTTCTTCATTTCTTAGTTCCAATTGTTGAGCCATGAGCTGTTGAAGCTTGGTATAAAAATTCTAAACTCAATTGGGCTCTGGGGTCAACTTATTTGAGAGATCAGCGATCTCTTTCTCAATTGCATCAGTTTTATTCTTAATTTCTTTAATGAATATAGAAAATGTACAGAGTTTCTGAAATAAATAAAGAATGTGCTTGAGTTGAGGGGACAACACAGCAATGAATTTGACAAGTTTGACTTTGCCAATAGCTAGAGCTTTCTGTACCTCTTATATCATTTTTGTAGTAAGCTCCTTGTCTTTTAGCTTGCTCAAATACTCAAATGCATCAACTTTGGATGTTTCTATTTTATTAAGGAGTTCATCTAGTTGAATGTGGATGGCTGCATTGGTTGACACTGTAGCTGTAGGTAGTATATCTGATAGCAGTGTCTTCACCTTCTGAAGTACTTTATTCTTCTTTTGTATGGCCATCTATTTTTCTTGTTCGGCCTTTGCTTTGCGTAGTTCACCAAAATCAATGAGTGCTTGCCCCTTTAATTTTGATATATCCACATTGGGCAACACTATTGGTTTAGATAAATCAACTTTGAAACTATGCTTTTTCGCCTTCTTCTCTTTACCTTTGGTCGATTGGACCAAGACAATACCTTGAGAGGCTTGCTGACCCTCGGTAGGTTGCTCGGTAGAGACAACACTTTGGTCGGTTCCTGTAGCCACTGTGGTGTCTTTTGGTGTCTCAGTACTGGGTGTCTCAGCTACAACATTTTTAGTGCTCGAAGGTGCTTGAGAGGTATGTTCTAGAGTAGTATCTTCTACTGTTGTAGACTTGTGACCTTCGGTGCCTTATGTTGTATCCTGAGGAGCTTCGGTAGAGATAGGTTGATTGATCGGTGGATAAGGTTGAACTTGTTCTAAAATGGATTCACTAGATACAAGTTTTGCATATGTAGTGCCTTCTATCATTTCTTGCTCTGGTTCCTCTGTATCCATGACATCTTCATCTATTTGAATAGTGTCAGCAAGGTCTTGTTCGATAGCATCAGGACCTTGCTCGGTGACATCAGGATCTTGCTCGGTGACATCAATGATTTCAACTATAGATTGTTCACTGGCATCTTCAATTTTGAAGATTTCTTGCCATTTTGCTTTTGTCTCATTTTCTACGTCAATATATAGCCCATTCATCAGTTTTAAGGCTCTTTGTTTGACAAGAAATTTTGAATTGTAGGTTGTTAGATGTTCCTTTATTTCGGCTACTGACATATCAGGAAATAGATGGACTAGACTTCTTTCTCTGATTTGTTTCTCTGAGTCCATTGCATACTTCCACCTATTATCAATATGCAAGTAAAGTTCATTTGGAAGTGACTTTACTAGTTCCAATGGAGCTAACCGGAACTTTAGAAGTGTGCAAATAACAGCTTCTTCAATTTGTCTCTTCTCATCATTATTTATAGTTTCATACTTGACATATCTAAATGAACCAAATCCACCATATTCTTTTAGATTGGAACAGAAGTTTTCAACACTATGTATATTTACCTTTTTGCTCTTGACAATCTGGAATTTGTTTGCATCTTCAGATTCTATATCACTAGACTCTTTTGCCAAAATGAGTCTCTGAATAGATTTCTTGTATGTCTTTGTTACCTTGGGAGCAGTAACACTCTTTTGTTTCTTACTTGGTGCTGTTGTAGATGCTCTTGTATTAGGTCTCTTTGTTGGAGGAGTCGGTAGGGCCTTTGAAGTGTCCTATTTCTTTCTTTTTAACACTTTACCCTTAGGCAATTCGGTGCTCAGTGTTATAGCTGCCTCTTGAGCTTCTAATTCCTCTTTGGTGATGGCAAGAGTGCCTTTGACAGGTGTGGAGGAAGAATCTTCTCTGAATTTCTCCGTTAAAACCTTTTTCATCTTTGTTGTTTTTCTTGTAGCTTTGGGTACTACAATGCTCATTTTTACTTTTCCCTTCACTTCTTCATAGGTTCCATACCTCAGCTCGGTAGCATGCCTTGGTAATGTAAGAAATGCATCAATTTGCTGTTGTGTGATGTCAAAGTCAATCTTGTAACCCATAGGTGGAAAATATTGAGTTCTTGGTTCCACAACATTCACATAACAGTAATCAGTGTCTACCTCAAACCATATGTCATCTTTATATTTCTCCACTAGCTGGGGTGGAATCTAGTACCTATTGTGCATTTTAACTTGAAATTTACTGAAGTAATCATCCATTATATATTGAAATTATCACCTAGCTTCTTGATGAAGTCATTAATCTAATGGGTGATTGGTCGGTGTAGCTCCCAAACTACTTTACCGACTAATGGAAATAATTTTTGAAAGTAGAAAAACATGCATACAAGAAGTGAACCAAACTTTAGTGTATTAGCCAAGTTGTTCTTATGTGGCTTCCTTATTGTGTTCAGATTCTCAAACAAGTTCTTCAGTAACACTTCACATAAGTCAATTTTCATTCTCTTTTTCACAATTTTATAAGCTATGTCAACTGCTTCACAGGGTACACTATTTTCCCTTGCTGATTGGAAGAAACAGTAACCAATTACTCTAATGGAAAACTTAAGTTTTGCATCGGTGACATTGTTCAATTTAAGTCCTCTGTAATCAGATTCTACTCTGGTTAAACTGATCAATTCCTTCTGTGAGATCATCTTTTGAGCTTGTGCATGATCATAGATAGGATAATCGATCATCACATGAATGATTTCCTTGGTGATTTTAAATGGTTGCTCTTCTAGCCACATGAAATCATCATGAACTCTACTCAGAACAAACTTGACCCATTGGGGTTTGAACACACGAGAATAGGTTAGGACTTTAGTCAATCCTTTGATTTTGATGTGTTCATACTTGATGTTTAATACACCATTGGTACATAGTTCATCATAGGTGTCTCTTATTTCAACATGACCGAGTTCTTCAACATGGCATTTAGTGAAGAATCTCACATCTTCGATTAACAATACTCTGTCTAGGATGAGTGAAAAGGCGGTTTTGTCATCCGGTTCGGAGGCAACTTTAGGAGTCAAAGAGTATTTTAGTGAGGGATTCTCTACATTCTTGACAACTATGGGATCTTGGATCTTGGGCGCCATTTAGGATTTCAGGTAAAAAACTAGTAAAGAGTCCTTAGGGTTTCAGAATTCCAAATGACTAACGCTTTATACTTAGCAAATAATGGCAACAAAATCGATAAACCAACTTAACAATATGTTGAGATTTTATGTAAATACCTTGGATTTGCTTTGAATGAGGTTTTGATCGCCTTGGAATCACTCTGCTCTGCTCTTTCAAAAACTTGGTGAATGAAAATGACCTCAAAAATGCTTTTAAGTACACAAAATATCTTATCGGGCTCCGTGCGGGTTAGGTCAAAAACATTAAATGCACTCGGTTCCTTTTTAACCAATTAACTCTTTTTTTTGTTTTAACCGAGTAACTAAGCTTCCTTCATTTACCGACTTGATAGGCTTCCTGTATTCATCGACTTGACAGGTTTCCTGTAAAGTGCTTCAAAGACTTTGATAGAATTTCAAACTTACTAATGCATCTTAACTATGCAGATTTTTAATTTAGTACATAATAGAATAGGAACTATTATGATTTTAACCTTCAGAAAATGCAGTCCCTTAATACCTTTACTGATTAATTTGGACTAGGTGCACCTAACTCGGTAGGTAAGGTACTTTCTTCATTTGACACAATTTCCTTCTTTTTCCAAATCATCTATAATTTGCCTTTTATTTCTTCAGTGTCTCCTCTAGGTTGATCTCTGCAATCTCCAGCCAAGTGTCCAACTTTGTGATAATGAAAACATGCCATACCAGGATTTCTCCATGATCTTCGGTTGTTCATTCCAAACCTTATAAAACAGTTAGCACTAATATGTCCATATCTTCCACAACATTCACACCATATCCTTGTATTGTAATCCCATGGTACTGCTGCATAGGTAAGGATCTGTGTGAGTTCGGTAACTTCTAGTGTTTGCTCGGTGTGCAGACCACATGTAGTTCTTTTGCTTAAGCCAGCACTTCTCAGTACTATGTCCATATCTATTGCAGTTTCTACAAAACCCTTTGTATTTTGCCTTCTGATAGTTGTTAACAGACTTTGTCCTACATTGGTTAAATGTGTGACCATATTTATTGCAAATGTAACAATAACCATCAGACTTAGTGACATTCGGTTGCTTACCTTTTCTGATTTGGCACATGTTGGCAGTATGACCTTGATTTCCATAGTAGTAGCAAATAGGCTTCTTTCTTTTGATGTTATTCCTGTTTCCAGCTTGCTTTGATGATTCTCCTCTCTCGGTAGTATGAATTCCTTTCTCGGTAGAGTCTTTTCCTTTGTAATTGAGTCCTACATCTCTATTGGGTCTTCTTGTATTCAATTGCTCATCCAACATCTTTGATGCTTCATAACTCATCTTTAGTGTTTCTTTAGATTTCTTCTCTATTTCAAGTTCATCGGTCAATCTTGATACTTCAAGTTTCAATGCTTGATTTTCATCATTCTTTAGAATTGTTTCATGATGTGCATAACCTAGTTGATCTGTCATATTTTGTTGAATCCCAGTCAACCTTATGATTTCATCATTTTTATCAGATACTAAGACTTCAAGTTGTTGTTTCTCTCTTTGTAGATCTCTTGTTTTATCCTCAGTTGTTCTTAATGCATCTATATTTTCAGTCATTTGTGTGCTGAAATGTTCATGTTCTCCTTTCATTGCTTTTAGTTGATCAGCTAGTGCTTTGTTCTTTTCTTTCAATACTACAATTATTTCTTCAGTCTCTTCAGATATACTGTTCTCAGATGATGTCTCAATTTGTTCCACTAACTCTTGAGAATCCTGCAAGTCATCAGATAATCTTCTTCTTACTTTCAGAGATTCTTGCATTTGCCTTTGCATCTCTGCAATCACTTGATTAGCATGATCCATCTCTTCTTGCAGATACATAATCCTCCGAGATTGTTTGTAGCCTTCCATTGACAAGATCTTTCTCTTTAGGTAGTTAAACCCTTTTCCAAGTTCGAGCTCTGATACCAATTGTTAGGCCCAATATGGAAAGCTAATGTACTGAGAGGGGAGGGGTGAATCAGTACTCCAAAACTTTTCCTGAATAATAACTTTACTTTTATGCATAAACAGAATAGTGCAGTAACATAAAATAAAGTTAAAACAAATAGATAACAATCATACATGATTCACTCCATAACAAGATACTTGGTAGACAGCTCGGTGTGTACTGTGTTCTGTGACTGCTTTCTTCTGTAACCGACTAGACTATATATACCGACTTCTCTATGTATACCGACTGCATGATTCGGTACTGTTAACCGACTAGAGTATGTAGTATGACTTTGAATATAAAAACTAATGGAAACTTGATAAGTAGTAATAGGAACCATCATATCAAGCACATAGTAGGTCACACAACAGGACACACTCCTGTAAGACATAGAGTAGTATAGGAGTGATAGGACAATTGGCACCACATGGCTCAGGACAGGTAATACAAGGGACAAGAGGAGCTTCATCCTTTGGGATAGATAGGGGCCAAGAGGATTGAGGGAGCACCAGTTGACCCTTTTAGTTGTAGTGGGACTTTTCCTTTTATAGAAACTTTTTTACTGAGCCTACGAGCTTCACTTGATATGGATACTCTGAGACTATATGAGATGCTTATGTGATTCTTATGTGATGCTTATATGCATGCATTATTTCCTATATGGTGATGCTTATATGATGTCATGATATTATGATGCATTGTTATGCAACAATGCTATGTAATGTATGGATTTATTATGTAATACTATGATGTCATGCAATGATACCAACATGTGTATGCAAGATGAGTCTATGTATGTGCTATATGCTATGACTATATTGTATGCATGACTATGATTGTTAGCAGCAATCAAGAATGAAGATTGAGAGGGGGGGTCAATCAGTCTTCACCAAATCTCAGCAAACTAAACTTCAAAATATAAATTGATACACTACAACAATAACAGATAAGAAAATTATCAGTACAACACACAACACCAAGATTTTTGATGTGGAAAACCCGATTAAGGGAAAACCCACGGTGGGAACCTACCCACAGTAAGATGATACTCTGCAGTAGTATGTGAAAATATTACAATGGGAAATGCACATGCATTTAGGCACACTTCCTAGAGCTCACTGCTCAAAAGATATATGCCCAGAAGGCTACAACCCTCAAGGAAGTCTCACTGAATTACAATATGATTTGGACTATAATCTAAAAGGAATGAACTATAATGATAGCATCTACAAATGCCTGATGCTAGTTCTGGTTAAGCACAGTTGTCTTCTCTGCAACACCAAACACTCCTCAACAATTCGTTAAATGATATATCCTTTTTTGCACAATCACCTCTCTTTCGTAATGCAGAAACAATACTGACATCTAAATTACATGAGCATCTCACCTATATATACAAATCATCAACCTTGATAACAAGGTCGATTAAACCCTCAACTCACAATTACAAAAATTACATTGCGCGATACAAAGATCGAACACTGGACCAATATTATGATTTACATTACATAGTGTGTGCGGGAAAAGCGGGGTGATGAAACTTAAAATGTGAAAATGCAGTCTCAAAGAGGCTTGTTCACACACCCACAGGACTTCCTGGTGCAAGTTATGGAGTCATGAAGAATGACTCAACTTCCCAAGGTTGGTTCCATGGTTCTCTATCTCACAAGGTCCCTCAAGCCAATGCCTTTGCTCTCAGATCACTGAGCAAAGTGGCTTAGGGATGACTAATGCAAGAACAAGGGATGCTTATGATTGATTTAATTATGAAATGCATCCTATCTATGCATGATTCTACAAATGCAATAAACTAGATTATAAGATGACAAGATTAGTAGCAATATTATCCTAACATGATATACTCGTTCATGATTTAAGCTAATGATAAAGGAAATAGTCTAAAGTGCTTATTAGATTAATTCCTATTACAAAGAGAAGCTAGATGTATTGATAAATTTGAGCATAAATGAGATACTAAAAGCTTGCATGGATCCTTAAAATGGAGGAATGAGAGCTCTATTTATAGTGAAAATAGGGCAATGGATGGTCAAGTTTGAAGGAGTTAATCAAGGGTCAGGATTGAAATTTATCAATCCATGTTTACAATTTTCATCAATGAAATGGTGATGATTGTCAAAATAAGATTGGTTGAGAGGAGATGAAAGAAGCATTAAATGCTTGAGAAGACCTTATGGTTACCTTAGGAGGTAAAGGTTAAGGTTAGGTTAGGGTTATCCAAGGGGTAAATTCTTGTGCAATGGTTAAAGTGATAACCATGGTCAAAGCAATGAATGCTTGATGAGACCCTTGGGTTAGATGGAGGTTAAGTTAGTCAAAAAGTTTCTAACCATGCCTCTAAGGGTTAGTTAACCATTAATGGTTTGAAGACTTTGGGGACAAATTTGTAAGAGTCCTTCCAAATTTGGGGGTATTCAACAAGTTAGCTTGTTGAATGGATAAAGGCTTTAATGCTTTTAGAAGACTTTACTCCAAATTTCAGAAGTGACCTCCTCAAATTTAGAGAAAAGGGATAATGGATGGGTTTGGGCTAATTGATTAGGATTAGATGGATTCTAGAAGAAATTAGGAATAGGGTTTAGGATGCAAGTGGGAGATGTAGGAAAATGCAAGTGGGTGGGAAAAATAGAATTTAATTAAAATAAATTTTATTTATTTCAATTGAGGTTGCAAATTTGCATTTTTAGGATTTTGCAAGTGGGGGGATTTTAATTAAATGTAAATTTAATTAAATGGGCTAGAAGGGGGATTTTAATTAAATGGGCTAGAAGGGGGATTTAATTAAATGTGAATTTAATTAAATGGCTTAGATAGAAGAATGGTATATTAATTAAATCTTAATTTAATTAATTAGAAGATTTAAGAATAATTAAATGAATAAAATTCACTTAATTCATTGTGCAACTTTTATGTGTCTACATTTTGCTCCTCTTTGAGTCCATATGTGATCACATGTTGATTCAAAGTAAATGATGTGTCATGATTTAGTTATGATCAATTTTTATGTTATTCTGAGATTTTCATGTCATGCCCCAGATTTGATAAACGATGTTGATAATGTCCCCTCGGGAGATGAATAAAGAATTTTGAAAATTTGCTTTGATTTAGATAAATTTGATAAATTTCATTGTATTATAAAATTTTGTCTATGTTGAATGCGGTAATTTGATTCATCTCCCGATATTGATATTTGGTAGGTTGTAGGAGACACCATGAGCAATTTACGCGTCCCTCCATGTAACCCTAATTTTGATTTACCTTATAAAAGGGAAAAAGTGATCTTTTTTGTCTCATTTGTGCTTGTTGACCTTGGAGAAAGTGATTTTTGGGATCACAGGGTAGCGCATTGGGATCACAAGGTAGTGGAGAGGGAAAAATGGGTAGCGCATAAGGTTTCTAGGGGATCGCATTGGTAGGCCTAGGTAGCACGTAGGTATACCCTAGCACAACGAGGAAGGGTTATAGTGTAGGAACAAAGTAGGATAGCGCATAGGTTAGTTTAGTGCTTGGGGTAGGTGAGGTGGCACAGAAATAGGATAGGGTAGCGCGTAGATGCTGGCTAGCGCATAGGGTGGATTGGGTATTTCTTTGCAAGGATAGGGTAGTGCATAGTAAGCAGTGTAGCACGTAGACAAGATTGTTTAGCGCATAGGGAAAATTTGGGGTAAAGTGTGATTTTTGGATGAAGAAAATTGGTAGGTTGATGCCAGTTCTGCTGTGATAGGTGCAAATTGTCAGTCTGCGTGCCTGCTGTCGGTGTTTTGATAAGTTTGTCAAATAGGAGTTCCGATATAACTTGATTTGATTTGCAATGTTTCAAGTTGATATTGATTTGATGCTGATTTGATATGAGGTGGTTTTTGATAGGGATGGTGGATATGAACTTGATTTGATATGAATTGTTTCAAGTTGATATATATGTTGAACTTGAGTTGTTTTACAAGCTGATATGGATGCGAAACTTGAGTTGTTTTAAAAGCTGATATGGATGCAAAACTTGAGTTGTTTTACAAGTTGATATGATTGTGAAACTTGATTTGTGTTACAAGTTGATATGAATGTGAAACTTGAGTTGTGTTACAAGCCGATATGATTTGATATGAAAAATGGATTGATATGATGTGGAACTTGATTAGATTTTCAAAGTTTCAAGTTTTGATATGAATTGGATTTTGATATCTATGTTTTTTATGAGGAAACTGATATTGGACTTGTTTTGTTGTGTGACAGGAGCACATTGGGGTGGTGTAGTCATGAGAGAGATTTCCAAGACCGTGGTCATTGATACCACGATTGACACAGGCTGATAGAGATATTATTGGGAGGTGTGTCATGTCCTCATTGTTAGAGATGCCTCAGTTTATTGTGAACCGGGGTTTATTAACAGCATTAGCTAAGAGGTGGCACAGTGATATGAACACCTTTCATTTGGCAACAGGTGAGATCACAGTCACGCTTGAGGGTTGCTACCGGATTTTTTGGATTCCTGTGGTAGGGGAATTATTACCCTATGAGAAGACTGAGGAGGGTGGTACAGAGGCACTTCGTCGGATTCTATAGGATGACATAGTTTGTAGATACGAGATCCTCTGGCAGGAGTTCCTAGATTTGGATTATGCTCCCCTACCATCAGTGCTGGCAGGTTTTATAGGTGGTTTCGTATGTCCCAACCATAGGTCGAAGGGACTGGCAGTTGGATGGGGGTTAGTTCTGGAGGACATGGTGACACAAGGTCACCTCTTTGCATGGGGTTCAGCTATGCTAGCCCACTTATACAGGGATTTGCATTAGGTAGTATACTTGGGTTATAGCAGTTTATCAGCTGGAGTGACACTGCTACAGGTATGGGCATGGGAGCATATTCCCATAGCTAGGCCATTGGAGGACAGAGATAGGCCTAATGGGTGTGCATACACATACAGATATCGAGGGATAGTTGTCCAGCATAAGCTGGGTAAGCTAGAGCACTGGAGGAGAGTTTTGGATGATATTGATATGGTCATCTAGCGACTATATACAGGTTGTGAGGTATGGGTAGAGGATGGGATGGAGATGCCTTATGTCTATATGTATAGGTATCTGATAGGGCAGATGCCCTTTTTTATTGAGAGGTTTCTGCATAACTGGGTTTTTTGGTAGTATGGTCGACAGCAGAGGATTCCACAAGGAGCATGCCTATATGCTCAACGGAGATAGGACATTCTGGATTGGGGACCTACAATTGATAGCGCGGCGGTCGTGGAGGAGTTCTTTCATTTAGCTAGCCAGATTTGGGATTATGCCCCTAAGATAGTGGATGCAGGGATGACTGACAAGTTTGCAGCACTCTTTGCAGCGTGTGCAGTGGCTAGGATATCGGATCCAGTGGAGATGATTCCCGCTTTTGATGATGATGAGGATGATCAGCCTGAGAGGCTAGGGAGACGGGGAGAGGTGGGTGAGGAGGTAGATGAGGGAGGTGGTGATGGAGGAGGAGATGATGGCGGAGATGGTGGAGGAGGTGGCCGAGGTCGGCGAGGGGATAGGGGGAGATTGGATCTGGGGAGTGTTATCAATGTTTAAGAAATGGGTTTTCTGTTCCCATAATTGGCTAAGTTTTTGAAATTTTGAATTAGACACACTATCAGCTGCTTCAAATCTGTGTTAGGTCTTAATGGTTTAGGGTTTTAATTTTAAATCATTTAATGTTAATCAAAAACCCTCTGGTTTCTATTCTTGTGCTACTTTATCCACTTAAGTAATGGGTCTTGGGGTCGTATGAGGTGTCCCCCCATGTAATTTGCATAGGCAGTTGTTGAATTAATTGTAAAAATCTAAGCCTTATGTCTTTTCTTCCTAATGTTGTTGGGCCCAGTAAGTTGCATGCAACTCTTAGAGGGATCTATGGTTTTTGCTATTTCGTTAGTCGAAGTTGCACGTGGTTTAAGGCTCGTGAAATGGCGAAAGGGAAAAGCGTGTTAAATGGTGCATATTTGGTCCAGTTTAAAAGGGCTCCATCTTGTTCAAAATCTAACGGCTGGCGTTATTTTGCAACCGAAACTTGCAAGTGAAATACCTTTCGTGAAATGGTTGAAAGGTTTGGTGGGACCCTGCAGCGAAGACCTTTCAAATGGCTAAAAGGTGATTAGGTTTAAGAGAGATTGACGGTTCACGTTGTTTCATGGCTGATAGATGCTCGAAGGTTATGCCCTGCGAAATAGCGAAAAGGTTTTTCAGCCCATGAAAAGGGAGTTTTTATAAGAGCATAATAGATGCACAAGTCTCATTTGATCTGATGGTTAGCGTAGTTTCACAGGAGGAAGATGCTCGAAAGTTAGCTTTCACGAAGTAGCGAAATGATGTGGTACTCCAAGAAGGTAGTCCAGTTGGTCGAGATGGTGAGTAAGATGATGGCACATGGCAGAAGATCAAAATAGTCAGCAAGTCGGATCTAAGGATTAAAAGGTGGGTCCCAGAGGTGAGTCATGGCGCAGGTTAAGAAGTGACCTAGCAGATGCAGGGGGCAAAGAAATGAGGTGGAATCCCATGTTTTCTCTTAGCAAATAAAAGGTAAACATGTCAGTTCAAAAGTGACTAGATGCCAGGTGGATGGAGTTGAGTCAGAGGGCCCACGTATGTTGAATTCAGTTAAGTTGTTAAGCATCGAGCAAGTTAAGTATAATCTAATGGCCAGCGTGAGTTCGCAATGGTAAAGTGTTCGTGTTTTAAAACCCACGAAATAGCAAAAAGGTTTTTGGGCCCCAAGGACAGATAAAAGCATGAAGTTAAAAGAGGATCAACTCCGATTCAATCTGATGGCTCGCGTTGTTTCATGGCCGCGAACCAACCAAGAGATATGCTTTGTGAAATAGTGAAAGGAAGAGAAGGTTGGTCCAGGTGTAATGATAGATGGTGACATGTCGATTGACACATGGTCTTAGAAGAAAGTGAGGGTCCGCCAAGGTGTAATCGACGGTTATAAGGGAAAGACATGTGGCTGACGTTGAACTAAACTCGAACATTTTTCAGAGCTAATGGTTGAATGCCACATGGTATTTGGTAACCAATGAAAGAGGGGCGTAAGTGAAGCAAGCATAAAGGTCTCCCTTAAAGTATGGTTATCTCTGATTTGATCCAACGCTTCGCATTGTTTCATGGCCCGAAGTTGAAAGCGGTTTAAGCTATGCGAAATAGCGAAAGACCGCTAGCCATCAAGATGGAGGCGCGATTAGTGAAGAAGCTGACGGTCCCGGTGAGAATTAAACGCCGAGAAGTTAAAGTTCCATCCAACGCCTAGCGCAGCTTCGCGAAAGAAAAGTGCCTGAAGGTTATGCTCTACGAAACAGCGAAAAGGAAAAATGTACAGGTATGTTGTGACCCGTTGGAGTGAAAAAGTTCAAATTCTCTCATGAATTCAATTCTGAAGGGATGGCTGAAGCATGCGGTATCAATGTCACAGTTAAGAGCCTGAGTACCATAAATGATCTCATATCAATTGAGTGAAGGTATCATTCCAAAGAATTATTGTAGAAGAGCGATTGCAGAGCTATTTTCTTCAAATACAGAGCAAGTTCATTCAGTTGCAGAATGGATTCCTTCAAGCTAAAAACAAGTTTTCTTGTACTCTTGTTTGGCAATTTCTTACTGGTGTGTTTAATTGAGGTCTTGATTTGTCACAGAACCAATTGGGGAAAATAGTTTAATTGCTTGCATATTTTAAGATGGCACCTAAGAGAGAATTTTCAGGGAAAGTTAATTACCAAGAAAGGGCCATTTGTGATGATTTTCTTGAACAGTTGACATTGTCAACTAATCAGGCATCAAAAGTGAAAGAATTAGTGCCAAGTGTTTGAAAATAGGAGAGGGGTTATATGATAAGGGTAACTAGTTGAGAGATCCATAGGTTGGGTTGTCTAGGTTGTTCAAAGTTGGATTTGGCATGAGAAATTCCCCAGCCCCGCAGAATAGCATCTGGGAGTTAGATGTGGGAAAATTGGTAGTTCCAAGAGTATTCATGGATATGGATCTTCTGACTCAGATTGCGCACAACTATGATCCAATCACAAGAAGCATTAGGGATATAAATGGGAAAGCCCTCATTGAAATAAATAATGAGGAATTCATAAGTTCTTTTGGGCTTAATGAGTTTACCAATTTTCTAGAGCCTATTAATTTCAAATCACTAGCTCAAGTATACAGTGCACAGAGGAACCACCTTAGAAATGGGCCTCTTAAGGAATTTTTTGTGAAGATAGGTGGGTTGACAGTTGTAGGACCCAACACTGAAGAGCCCTTCTCATTGAATCTGTTCACCCTTAGGGCTAAGGGATTATATTGGTCACTTTGCCAGATTTTAGGAGAGGATGCTGAGGCAAATATGCCCAATCATTACATGCTAATGATTGCTCAGATTTTGAATCCTTCTCTTGCAGTAACCTTTGATTATGCTTCCTTTATTGCTGATGCTATCTATGGAGGGTTGATAGGCCTTTTGGATGGTATTCACTCCTCATGCATCTATTTTTATTCAAAGGTGGTGATTATTTTGCAAGTGGAATGGGCCTTATAAAAGAGAAAGATGGAGAAAAGATGCCAATGCAATTATGGAGTACAATGCTATCATGGGACAGAGATGATGCTAGTTTCTTAAATTTTGATAAATGCTTTGCATCAAAGATTAGGACTCTCCTCTGTTCAGAAAATCCAAGAGTCCCCAAGGTTCTTTTGGAATTTATTAGACCAAAAGAATTTGCAGAAAATATAAAAATTGTTCATAATTGGGGAGATATTTACTTGTACCCTGTCTCCACATTTTTTAGAGTATTTGGTTTCAGAGGCACTCCATTTTTATTTCCCTATCAGGTCCCTCTCAAAGTGGGAACTGTAGAAATCCTTAGACAAATTGGTAGTGTACAAGAAGCAGAGCTAACAGGTAGGAGTAAAGGGACTATTTTCCATACGGTTACTATAGCCCACCAATTTGTAATAACCAAGGGAGGTTGGAATTGTTTTGAGGATTTTCTTAAACCTTATCATTTGTCAACTGTAGTGTCCAAGTGTGTCGATCCTGAAGATTTCTTTAATGGCATGTTTAGAAAGAGAGCAGTGTGCAGAGGTAGACCCCATCAGTTCCAGTTTCCTGAAGACCTCATTAGAAATGAGTTTGATCTAGACGAGCAAGAGCTGAGGAAGGAAAAATGGGTGGCTTATAAAAAGGCCTTAGATTTTGTACATCAGTTTCATACCAGCTATGACCCATTGTCTATCTTTTTCCCTTTTGAGAAGAAAATAAAATTCCTAATTCTTTGCTTTGAGGATGTAATGTAGACTCTGAAAGAAAAGAGGGAGGTTGTTGTTAAAACAACCCTAAAAAGGCAAGAATGGTTCTAAGTAGGTCTGCCCCCACTAGAGAAATCCCTCCTGGTGACTATACATTGCACAAGAAGTCTAATTATAGTGTGTTGATGCCTACAATAGGGGAGCCCTCTACCTCTAAAGGAAAGAGGAAGATACAAGATGTCATTGACATCCAAGATAGCCCAAAGAAGCAGAGAGTAGGAAAAGAAATACAATCTGATACACCCTTGTACTCTCCCTCCCAATCCCTTATTCATATAGAAGATGAACAGGTAGCAGCTGAGAAACTGATATAGTTAGGTAGCCTGGGAGAAATAGCCTACACATATGATGAAATAGAAGAAGGAATGCCAGAAGAGCCCCTTGCTACTGAGATGAACATCACTCCCAATGAATTCAAGGGCCAGGAGTGGGATCCTGAGATCAAGCAGGCCAATGAGGACTTCTTGGCTGACAACAACTTTGTTACATCAGGAGCATTCATGCAATTTGTATGGAAGCAGAATATTGACAAATACAATGCAAGATGTGAAAAGAGAAAAGGTGAGCAGCCTCATAAAGATCCAGTTGTGGTTGAGGAGGAAATAAAGAAAGAAATGATAGATGAGTTTAAGACCATCACTCTTGAGCAAGGAAGAGATATGGTGGCACAAGCTAGAGTACTCATTCTCCCTGAGTGGGACATAGCAGATGACTTGGTATTGGAGGCAGTGAGAAAAGAAACCAAATCCATGGTGGGAATTACTTTTAGCAAAGACAATGTTGCACTAGTCATGTGGTCTCTTAAGAGAGATGAAAATAGGAGAAATAAGGACACCCCAAGGTCAAGTTACCTTGGTGGAATGATAGTAAAAAGAGTGCAAAACACAGGGGTGGTGGAAGCTGCTAGCACTGTGCTAGAAACGGCAAAGTTTAGTGTTGTAGTAGCAGAAAGGGAAGCTAAGGAAAAAGTAGACCTCCAAGTCAAGTTGGAGACAATTTTGAAGGCTTACAACAGTGCTAAGGAAGAGGTAAGGGGTAAAGATAGCATCATTTCTAAGCTACAAAGCCAGTTGATAGGACAGTACCATCAAGGTGAGTCTTCAACACTAATGATCTCCTCTTCTCCTACAAGACCTCCACCTACCAACCCCATTATTGAGTTCCCACCATCTCCAGCACCTTCTAGTTCTCAAATGATCGAGATCACTCCCCAAGAATTGGAGAATTTAAAACAGGCCCTGGCCTTGTATGCAAAGAAGTATGAAGAAAGAGTAAGGGCTACCATTTCAAGTTTTGCAGACACCATGGGGGCCTCACTATTATACAATAACATCAGCAAGATTTTGGATATGTGGAATGAGATTAACAAAGATAAGGCCATTTTGATGCCTATTTTTGACAAGTGGAAGCCTAGAGAGCAGGATTTGGAGCTTATTTGTGTATCTTATGATGAAGCAGGGGCTGATCCTATCATCAAATCCACTTGTGACGCCACAAAGGATCTAATAAAATTAGTAGAAGGGATAGATAATGCTGACAGGAAGATCAACTTGTACAAAAAGGAGTACACTGATCAGGTTTTTGAATTGCTCCCAGGAGTTTTTGTCAGCCCAAACCAATTGAAGGACAAACAAGTGTGGCTTAAGGAATTAGAGGCCAAATTGTTAGCCAGAATAAAAGGAATTGTTGTCTTAGATGACACTTCCTTTTTTGTTGTAACAATTCAGGAGATAGAGAGAATCAAATCTCATTACGGTTTTCTCAATTCAGAGGATAACAAGATGAGGAATTCATGGAAAAGGTTAACCAAGGCTAAAGCAAAAGTGATTAATTTCACATGGCCGGCTGATGATGTATACAACACGTGGACAAGAAAATATGCCATCCAGAATGTAGAGCAGTTAGAAGGTGCTCCTAAAAAGTTAGAAGAGGTTGCAACCGGACAACAAGTAGAAGAAGCTGTGGAGGTCGAAAAGGACTTATAACCGTATTTGTAAAAGATTTTGTAACTTCTTCTAGAGAAGAAATGATTGTAACAAATTCTCCTAGGAAAGTCTGAAGCTATGTGCATCCATATTGTTATAAATGGATACCAGGACTAGTAGAAAAAGGATCGCAAAGAATTGTAAGAAAACGCTGCAGAAATTTATCTAACCTTTTCCAAGTTTTAATGGAGAATATTCAAAGGTTTCTTGTAATACTTTTTTGAAGAAAATATCAATATACAAACCATTGTTTTTGAGTAAAAACTTTGTGTTGTCTTCATATGTGTTTGCATGTGTTTAATGTTTCATTCTAAATAATCCAGGGTTATTTTGTTTGAATAGGGGTTGTAAGGCAATCTTTAGTAGATATGTTTCTTAGCTTTTCTCTTCAGGAGGGGAATTAAATATGCAGGAATCACTTCTACCAGTAAATTCTCTGTAGGATACTTTGAATCTTGATGAGCGTAGTTTGATGTGGTATGAATAAATTCTTATGTGTGTCAAGCATATATAGGGATCTGTAGAAGCTGAGGCAATGGGATGTGTAGAGATATTTTGATTGGGGGAGTATTATTTGAATTTAGATGACTCTGTGACCTTAGATAAGGCACTGGTATAGATCGAGGTTGTCTATTACATGTTTTGTAGGTCAAATACTGAATATGAGTACAATTTTCATTCCTTTGTTTCAGTAAGTTTTAAGGTGATTAGATCCACTGGTTTTCTGGACTGGTTTGATGTGGATTTATCTTTTAAAAGTGTGAATTTAGTTCACAAAGGTATACCCGCCTGGACTTAGAAGAGGTCCAAAGTATAGGAGGTTAAATCAAACCTTGTCATATGTTGTCCTGGAAGTTTCCTTCTCTTTAATATCTCTTCTACATAGAGTTATCATATTATTATAAGGATGTTGAAGTGAATCAAATTTTGAGAACAACAGGGAGGAGAGGAGATAGGGGTGGAGATGGTGGTGATAGAGGGATACGGGTGGAGAGAGCAGTGCGATGGGCTGCGATGGATAGAGGGAGAGGAGGTTTGGCTATTAGAGCTGGGGGTGAGGAGAGGGTTGGGGAGGTGATAGTAGCAGTGGGAGGGTATGATGACTTCAGACAATCGGTCCAGAGGAGGAGGTCAAATATTCTACCTCCACCAGCACCGAGGGCAGACAGAGGGACAGGGGGTACCCCTTCACAGGTACCCCTACAGATGCAGATTCTGACGCATCTAGAGGATGCACAGATTAGATCTTTGTAGTTTTCAGTGCAGCATTTGCAGACACAGTTGTTGGCACATCAGCTTCAAATCATTTAGCTAACCACAGAGCATAATACTGAGATAGAGTGTCAGGGTTGAGCAAAGGAGCTCACAGCAAGTTTACAGAGAGCGACAGCAGGTGGCCCGATGAGAGACACCTTGAGAGAGCTGGCTTTGAGAGCTAAGGAGGTGGATTACTACCGACGTCATTATGAGGATGCGGTGCCTAGGGAGCATTGAGTGCAAAGTTTCACAGCATCGAGATCTAGTCGATCTCGAGAGACTAGATCAAGGACAGAGAGCAGAGGCGTGACAGGGCCTCCTAGACATGATCCACCTAAAGATCCAGGTGTGGGGACATCTGTAGTGAGACCGTCTCCTTCAAGAGATAGTCATACCTGAGAGACGTTGTCTCCATTGTATTTTGATCATTTTTTTGTATTGGCACATACATGACTTATTTTGTACATTGATCATTCTTTGAGATATATATATATGACATCATTTTCTTTGATCCTCATGTGATGTGTTATGGATGATGCTTTCTATATTCTTTTGACTATTTTATGATGTTGCAATGCTTTGATAGATGCATGTGATGTGATATGTGATGAATATGATGTGATAATGCATGATGTTGTGAGATGTATCTTGAAAATGAGATGTATGATAATGATATGCTGTGAGATGTATCTTGAAAATGAGATGTATGATAATGATATGTTGTGAATGCAAGATTTTAAAATGATATGTGACTAATTGTAAAATGATATGCAACTAATTATAAAATTATATGCAACTAATTGATTTGAGCATCCTCATTCTGCATTCGTCATCCCTGTATAGCCACATGTTGTTTGTTTTCTTTATAGGTATCATCATTGAGCATTGATTTGTTTCAGGATATGTTGAAAATTCATACAAGCATAATGGTATAATTGAACCATAATGACCTAAGAAAAATTTACATGATTTTTTATTTTGCAAGATAGCACAAGCATCAAGGTATAATTGAACTAGGATGACCTGAGTGCAGATTGCGTATAAACAGACAAGATTAAACTATTTGTATGCATAAAGTGGAATCATGTCTTCAGTGATATGTTGTGAATTACATCTCGAGACAAGTATTTACACAATACAAATGATCGCCTCACAGACAGAAAACTAAAAAATATTGGAGTCCCCACGACTTTCTCTAGCATGAAGCTTTTGTTGAGAACATGTAGAGGATCCAATAATTCAAAAGTTTAAGTGCAAGAATAGTCAAAACTTTATGCAAGATGCAATATTTGATACTTCAGAAAATCATCCATCATATTTTGTGAATCCCATTAAGTGATCAATGTGTGGTGTTTCTGATTGTTGAGTTTTGTTTGTTGGATATGATGTTCTAAGTTTGCGACAAGTTTTTGACGTCTTGAATGTGCTGCAAGTTCTGATTAATACTGCCCCTGGTTGAGTGTTCCTCTTAATGTGGATATGTATAGGGATTACCAAGCCATGGTGAGATGCGGTGAAAGGATATGATGATAAACCAGGATAGTGACTACGCTAAGTATCTCCTGGATGGATATTGTGATAAAAATGTCGGGCGATGGCCGATAGTGCTTTACTGTGGATATAGTGGTATGGATATAGATAGAGGAGTTGTCCTCTCACAATAGCCCCTGTTTGCTAGGTTTTCACTGGTTTCTTTTATTGCACCCTTTTATTTTCTTTTTCTTGATTTTTTTATTTTTATTTTTATTTTTTGACTTTTTTGTACATTAGACTACTCAAGTGTAGTATTTATTCAGATGGATGTTGTTAGTTGGTTCGTTGAGCACATCTCCTTCTGAAGTTGTTAGCTGATAGGCGCCTGATCCATAGGCTGATATGATGACATAGGGACCTAACCAGTTAGGTTCAAATTTCCCTTTCTTTTCCCAATCTTGTTGATTCCTAGGATTTTCCTTGAGTACTAGATCACCAATTTTAAAAAATTTGGGAATGACCTTATGGTTGTAGCTCCTCCACATGCATTGTTGATATGCTTTGAGATGAGTGTAGGCACATTGATGTCTTTCATCTAGAAGTTCAAGCTCTTGCAGTCGGTTAACTCGATACTCTTCATCTGGAATTAGGCCTTTTAAAGAGACTTTGAGAGATGGAATTTCTACCTCCAATGGTAAAATTGCTTCTAATCCATATACCAAAGAATATGGTGTAGCTCCCGTTGGTGTGCAGATGCTAGTTCTGTACACCCAAAGTGTTGGATTGAGTTGTACATGCCAATCTTTGTCTGCATCATTCACTATTTTCTTTAGGATTTTCAATATTGTCTTGTTAGATGCTTTTGCTTGACCATTCCCCTGTGGGTAGTAAGGTGTAGAAAAACGATGTTGGATTTTGAATTTTTCACATAGTTCTCGCACATCTTGGTTCTTGAAAGGTCATCCATTATCTGTGATGATGGAGCTTGGAATGCCATATCTACAGATTAGATAATTAAGGATGAAAGAGGCTATTTGTTTCCCAATTACTGTGGTCATGGGGACTGCTTCAATCCACTTGGTAAAGTATTTTGTTGTAGTTATAATGAACTTGTGTCCATTTGAAGATGAAGGATGAATTTTGCCGACCAAGTCTAGTCCCCACTGGAAAAAGGGCTAGGATGTTGTGAATGGCTGCAGTTCCTATGCTGGTGCATGTATAAGATTGCCATGGATTTGGCATTTAGGACACTTTTTTGTAAAGTGATAAGAGTCTTTTTCCATTGTCGGCCAGTAATATCCCATTCTTAGAAGCTTTTTAG